>NC_043979.1:47857889-48032484 GCF_902148855.1 Sphaeramia orbicularis | reverse complement strand
GGACGTATCCGGCCCTGAAGCTGACAGTTGGAGCTCCTTAATTGGACTTAAGAGGATTGAACATTTAATTAATGGTGGAGGCGTGACTATGACCTGCTGCGGTAACAGGTCAGCCCACATTCATGTAAGTTAAAGGTACATTTAGGAACAATACACAGGTCTGAAACTCAGCTCCTGGTCTTTCATTTAATCATGACCCCAAACATTCAGAACAAAGACTTTTTTTTTTTTTGCTAAAATTAATTTGTTTTTGATCATGTAACAGTTTGCTATACTATGTCGCAAATACAGGTTAATTTTAGATGACACTTAGTCTATATAATGTATCATATTATGGACGGAGCAAGGTTATTATCGTTAATGAAAACTAACGAAATGACGACAACTAGAATTTAAAAAACTTTTTCGTTAACTGAAATAAATAAAAACTAGAATTAAAAAAAAAACTATAACTAACTGAAACTGTACTGTGTGTTTACAAATCTAACTAAAACGGATAAAAATGATGGATAAAATTCCCTTCGTTTTCGTCTTTTGTCAATGTCGGACTGATACCAAAGTGATTTATTTCGCTCCAGCAATTTTATCAGCTGGCACCACATGATATTTAAGGGTCCGTCACTTGTGTTCACTTGTGGTTTCCAGTCGTCTTCTGGTCTCCACTCTACCTGGAAACATGGAGACTAAAGTTGGGAGAAAGCAGCAGAGTCCTGTCTGGGATTTATTTGAATACGACGACAGAGAAGAAGAGAAAAGAGACCACTGAACTAGAATTAATACTAAAACTAAACTAAAATTAAGCATTTAGAACACAGGTGTCAAACATGTGGCCTGGGGACCAAATCTGGCCCACCAAAGGGTCCAGTCTGTCCCCTGGAATGAACTTGTGAAATGCAAAAATTACTCTGAAGACATTAATTAATTTTAGTTCCGGTTCCACATACAGACCAATTTAATCTCAAGTGGGTCGGACCAGTCAAATACTATCATAATAATCTATAAATACAACTGCACATTTTTGCCCTTGTAAATGTAAACATTTTCATGTCATTTTACTGTATTTACACTTAAACGAACTAACATTTCACAAAAACATGAATAACCTCAACAAATATGAACATTTTAAAATGTCTGAAGTGTAATTTTAACAATATTCTGCCTGTTATTAAATCTTTTGTGTATCTGTAGATCCACTGTGATCTGTAAGTTGTGATTTACACGTTTAAATGATAAATTGAGACATAATATTGTTAAAATTGCACTTAAGTTTTCTTAAGAAATTTCCATTTATTCATGTTATTCACATTGTTTTAAAGGATAGTTGGTAGATGCAAATATTTTCATTGCATAATTTAACTTTTTTCATTCTAAAACATAGAGGAAAGTTTGGAGAGGACACTATTTATATATTATTATGTTATTAGTTTACTGGTCCGGCCCACTTCAGATCAAATTTGGCTTAATGTGGAACTGAACTAAATGAGTTTGACACTCCTGATGTAGAAACAAATGAAAACTAATAAAAACTAGCAAACCTGCTCTAAAAACAAATTAAAACTAACTGAATTAGAGAAAAAAAAAGTCAAAACTAAATAAAACTCAACTATAATGAAAAATCCAAAACTATTAGAACCTTGGTAGCATCGAAGACGGTACTAAAACTGAAAAAAACTGATCTGGAAATGATCACTGAACGCCTCACGACCACAGAGCAGCGATAACAAACAGCATCAGGATGCGCTTTAATCTGCTGTGCTCTCCATCACTTTGTGTTCGACGGTGCACCTCTTCATCTGTCTGCAGATTACAGTTCATGTCTTCTGTTGTCGGGGCTTTTACCGACGCTAAATGAGGTTGCCGGAGAAACACTTTAGAGCCGAGCCCCCGGGAGGCGTACAGAGCCTTTCTAACTTATCTTCAATAACACATAAACAACGCACTCCAATGAAGAGAACAAAGCCTCGCCGGTGTTCACGCACCAAAGCGATGGGAGGAAAAAGAAGAAACAGGAGACGCCAGCACACTGTTTATTCTGCTAATGAGCTCTTGTCTTCATGGTTTCCACTTCCAGCTGGGTTCTTTTTGTTCTGCAGTGGATTTAGCCAAAAACTAAAAAAAAAAAAAAAAAAACAGGAACCCTTCCTTGTTTTCAATGCAGATGCCAAATACCGTCTTAGACAGAACTGTGTGTGTGTTGGCATGAGGTACAGATACATGAAAACACAGGCTACATGACAGTTGAAGGCAGGGGGTCAAACATGCGGTCTAGGGGCCAAATGGAGCCTGCCAAAGGTTCCAGTCCAGCCTGTGGGATGTTTTTGTCAACTGCAAAAAGTCCACAGTCTTGAATTGAATTGAGCAAAAAAAAAAAAAATAGCTTGAATTAAGGGGGGGAAAAAAATCTTGAATTAAGCAAAAAAAATCTTCAATTAAGTAAAAAAAATCTTGAATTAAGCCAAAAAAAAAAAATCTCAAATTTCGCAAAAAAATCTGGAATTAAGCAAAAAAAAGCTTGAATTTACAACTTTACGAATTTTTGAAAATTGCTCAATGATGAGAGAGAGGAAAATTTGAGATACTGTGACCTTGAACTTTGGCCTACTTGGCCCAAAATGTAATGGGTTGGTTCCAGGGCCTAGGCTTATCTGTGGGGAAGATTTGGTAAAGCTGGTTGGAATAGTTTTCCTGTAAAGTTGCTAACAAACAAACAAACAAACACACAAAGCAAACAAGAAAAGCACTTGGAGAGCGCAGACCTCCGCCAAGGCAGATCAGTGAGCCCCCATGCCCCCCACCCCCGATCACCACCAAAATTTAATCATTTCTTCCTTGTGCCAGTATCAGCATTTCCTGAAAATTTCATGAAACTCTGTCCATAACTTTTTGAGTTGTGGACGGATTTTCATGAAATTTTCAAATCCGTCCATAACTTTTTTTTTATTTTCTTTTTTTATTTTTTGAGTTTCTCTCCGGGTACTCCGGCTTCCTCCCACCATCCAAAGACATGCACTAATAGGTTAACTGGTTAATCTAAATTGCCCATAGGTGTGAATGTGACAGTGATTGTTTGTCTCTGTATGTTCAGCCTGTGATGAACTGGCGACTCGTCCAGGGTGAACCCCGCCTTCGCCCATATGTAGCTGGGATAGGCTCCAAGTGACTCCCATGACCCTAGTGAGGATAAAGCGGGTTCAGAAAATGAATGAATGAACTTTTTGAGTTATCTTGCTAACAAACAAACAAACAAACATGCACGAACGCAAACACACAAAGAAAAGCCATCACCATACCTCCTGGTGGAGGTAATAAATGTAAGTGGCCTGTTATAATGGTAGGACTTATAGGGTTAACTGCCTTTTTGTGGAGAAGACCTCAGATTCAGTATTCAGTCAGGTAGTTTAGTTGAAGTGAACTCGCTGAAACCTCACCTGAGTCTCAGTAACAGTCTAACACAAGGTGCTTTGGGACGGTAAAGGTCACATTTCACAGATTCACACTTCAAACAGGCTGACAAGGTGAAAAACATTTCATGATGCAAAAAGGGATGACACAGTGGTGCGTGCACCTGTGCTGCACAGTTCATTTATGGAGCCGAGGACAATGTGAAGCCCCCCACTCTGACAGGTCCTCCATATAATGATGTGTTTCAACATGGCACACCTTGTCACAAACTCTCATATCAGTCTTTAAATGATCCTGCCACCGCTGACAGGTGAGCACAGGCTTTGTTACACGACGTGAACCCTCCAGATGTTCCACACATTCATCTGACAACAAAGAGACACTTATTCAAATACTGCATTTTAGTGTTTTTATGTGCTCCTCTGCAGCAGGTAAAACTATAAGAAAGCACTTCTACGTCCACGTCTGAGTGTTTAAAAGGGTTTTGTCTAAAGTGTTCTAACAGTATCTGATATTATTGTATTAACCCTTTAACAACAATGTGTCAAACTCATTTTAGTTCAACACAATATGATCTGAAGTGGGCCGGACCAGTGAAATAATAGCATAAATATCTGTAAATAATGACAACTACAAACTTGTCTCTATGTTTTAGTGTCAAAAAAGTAAATTTACATTGTAAAAATATTAAGGCTCTGTTAATATTTGTTCAGATTATTCCATTTTTTGTGAAAGGATAGTTTGTTAATGTAAACAGTTACATCTAACTTTACAATTTTATGCTAAAACATTACCTTTTTAACAGAATCATGATATATCGTGATATATCGTGTTGTGATCCTAGTATTGTGATTTGGATTGTATCACCAGATTCTTGCCAGTACACACTGACAGTAGTATGTCTGGTCAGGGGTGTCAAATACACAGTCCATGGGCCAAAACCAGCCCACCAAAGGGTCAAATTTGAAAAATTACCCTGATGATATTAACAATGAAGGATGTTGAACTGGTTCTAGTTCAGGTTCCACATACAGACCAATACGATTTCAAGTAAAATAGCAGAATAATAACCTATAAATAATGAGAACTCCAAATTTTCTATGTGGTTTAATGTGAGAAAGGTAAAATTACATTTAAATATTTGTATTTACAAACTATCCTTTAATAATAACAATAAAATGGACAAATGCGAACAACATGAAATGTCTAAAGAAAATTAAGTGTAATTTTAACAATATTCTGTCTTTTACTCAATGTTTTACGTGTCTGCAGATCCACCTTGGTCTGTAAGTTATACTACTACTACCACTAATAATAATAATAATAAGCTGAGAAAATTGTTGAAATTGTGCTTATTCTTCTTAATAAAGTTCAGGTTGGATATGGTTGCTCTGGTAATTTGACTTATTTCACACTAAAAAAAAAAACAGATAAAATTTTGGATTATCTATATTATAAAAGCCACATGACCTCTGTATGCGTGTGCATGTATGTGTACACACAAAATCACACTAAATGCGTACACAGCTGACTGCTGCAGTTTGTCATACTTTTGTATTTTTGGTCAATGAACAGACTAGTGAAAACGGCAAGTTGATACGACCAATATTTTGGGAAATATTAGTCATTTTGAATACAATAGCTTTACAATCACACTGCTGTGCTCACGACGCTTTGGTGGTGACTGCTGGACAAATGCGGTACTGCATGCAGAAATACACAACAGCATAAAAACGACCACATCTAGAACCTGTGGATCCATACGGGTCAACGTGCTAGTTATTTATAAGATTTTATGCTATTTTCCCCTTATTTTTCATATAAAATTTGAGTTTTTTCAGGTTATTCACATCACTTTTCTTAAAGGATAGTTAGTTTTCATTTTTTCATAATCTAACCCTATAACAAAGCCCTCTACATGATCAGTGTGATATTTTCTATCTTTAAAAACCTGCTGTATAGAATTACATACATGTAATACACAGATAATCCACCAGGGGGAGGAGTTCATTCACCAGAGGCCTTTCAGTGACACTACAAGACTGACATTAATGAGGAAGAACTGGGACCATTTAGAAAAGGAATTAATGTGTTAGACATGTTTGTTTGTTCAAAAATAATTAAATTTGAGCACTGAGACCTGATGGATCAAATATGATACAAAATTAAAACTCATATGTGGAAATTGATATTTGAAAAGAAAAACAAAATATATGGTTGTTCAGAAGGACAAATAAAGGCTCCAGTTTCAAAGAACTGGAATTTTTTTTTTTTTTTCCTTTCAACGATTTCATGGTTCAGGCTTTAAAGGGTTAATGTTATTTTTTTTGCACTAAGACAAAGAAAAATTTATAGTTATTATTTATAGGTTTTTATGTTATTATTTTTTGAATAGAATATATCTTTATTGTCATTGTACAATGAAATTAAAAAGTGTGATCCTTAATGGTATTCATTTATCCGACATAAAAACATTGTAAAAAAAAAAAAAAAAAAAAACACAAATCATATAATAAATAGAATAAAAAGTAAAAACACACAAACACAATTTTTTAGCAGCACTGAGTGCATTTACTGCAGTGGGGTAGAAGCTGTTTTTCAGCCTATCCACTTCAGATCACATGGTCTGTAGGTGGAACCTGAACTACGATGACGTTCAACATCCATGTTCTAGACCTAGATATTGTCAATAATACTGTAATAACGCTAAGTTTCTAGTCAGACAGCACCACAAAGCCATTACATACAGAATAAAGCTCCAGAAACCAACGAAAATGAGAGGAAAATTGACAGTTTAATGTAACTCACATTTTACACTATAAAAAGTGAATGATCCTCAATAAATACAAGTTTATAAGGAAAAATGGACCATTTATTGGCACTAAACACATAAAGGTTGAAATAAAACTGTCCATTTTAAGCTTCATAAACTCAAATTATACACTGCGATATATACTTAATAAATACAAAGCTTATTACTTAAATATATAAAGAAATGATTGACGATATACACAGTGACATGATGTGAACAGAACACTAGTCACATCTGAAACGGAGAAAAACAAATATACAGAGATTTAATTGTGTTGTCGTTTCATTCAGCTGTTTTAATAAAGATGATTGAGGATGATTATCAAGATTATGCAAAAATAATTAGCTGATATAAGTATGGAAATTAATAATAATTATGACTCGTCTGATAAATATGAGTGCATCGAACATCAAACGCAGTGATGCACAAGCCCTGATTAAGCACAAAATTAAAGATTATGAGAAAGAATAGAAATACTGAAGTGTCTGGAGGAGAAAAACAAGACAAATCCTTCCAGTTTAACATCAATATTTAGTCCAAAGGGGTCAAATGTGTGGCTCCTGGACCAAAACCAACCCGCCAAAGGGTCTAATCCGGCCCTTCAGTGCAAAAAAAAAAAAAAAAAAAAATCTTCTTTCATGGATATATTATACCTATATAATAACATAGTAACATATAAATAATGACTCAAAATGTTCTTCTTGAATGAATGTGACAAATATATTATTATTTATGTCTATAAATAATGACAACTCTAAATTTTTCTGTATTTTAATGCAAAAAAATAACATTAAATGATGAAAATATTTACATTTACAAACTATCCAAACAAAAAAGATCTGAAAAAACAGAAAAAAAGCACAATTTTAACAATATTATGCCTCAATATCATTAACAACTATCCTTTAACAGTAAAATGTGAATAACCTGGACAAATATATTATTTATGCCTATAAATAATGACTACAAACGTTTCTGTATTTTAATGCAAAAAAAAAAAATTAAATGATGAAAATATTTACATTCACAAACTATCCAAACAAAAAAGATGTGAAAAAACAGAAAAAAAAGCACATTTTTAACAATAATATGCCTCTATATCACTAACAACTATCCTTTAACAGTAAAATGTGAATAACCTGAAGAAATATGAACCTGAAATAAAGAAAATCAAGTGGAATTTGAACAATATTCTGCCTGTTTTTAAATGTTTAGTGCCTTTTGTAGATCTGATCTGTAATGCACATGTATAAATGATAAGTTGAGGCATAAGATTTTTATAATTGCACTTATTTTTCAGTTTTTTCCCTTTTTTTGTTTGGATAGCTTGTAAATGCTTTCATGATTTAATGACATTTTTTACACTAAAACAAAGGCAAACATTTGTAGTTGTCATTATTTATAGGTTATTCTATTATTATTTTACCAGTCTGACCCACTTGAGATGAATGAATGAATGAATGAATGAATGAATTTATCTGTTTACTTTTGGTGTGTACATTAATCATTGCACTTAGCACAATAATTATAGCAAACATAAAAACCAATAAAAGGAATAGGCTAAAAGCAAAAGCTTATTTTTTTGCCTATCCTTTTCACCTGATCCACTGCTTACATTAAATGTGTACAGCATCGAGTAGTCACCAAAAAAAGAAATAGAAAACCGGAGAAAACGCCTATGTAAAGATCTGCTTTTATGTCAAATATGTGAGTATAGTTTTATTACAATTTTAATTTTATATACCTAATATTTGGAGCCAATATTCACTTTTAAAGTCTTTGAAAAGGTTTGTTAAGCATCTTTGTGTTATTTATGCAATAAATTATATACATTTTTCAAATCGGATTTTGTATTTTTTTTGTTTTTTGTCCTTTTGTGTTGATATAGTAGGTTAAAGGGAAAAAATAATAGATGATATAGATGAAGTTGTGCTAAAAAAAAAAAAAAAAAAAAAAAAAAAAAGATACCAAACATGAGTACAGTAAACATTTCTTTATATAGTATATAAAGGTAAAATCAAAAGTATTGAAAAACAGCCAAAATAAAAATTTAAATTTAAAAAAAAAAAAAATTTTAATTAAAAAATAAAATAAAAATAAAATAAAATTTTTTAAAAATCTAAATAAATAAATTAATTAAAAAAAGGCCAAAATAGACTCAGACCCGTAAGAATTGAGGCTTTTTTTTTTTTTTTTTAACTTTGTCAATGGAGTGAATAACTTAAATTCATCAGGTCCATTAAACGAATGTAGAACCTGAACTAAAATGACTTTGACACCCACGTTCTAGTTCAAACCTCCTCGATTTCTGCGGGAAAATAAACCTGAAAAAAAAAAACCACCGACTACACGCTTAAAGGTATTTTGGTTCACGGTTGTAGGTGCAGATGCAGATCCAGAAATATGCACCAGGAATCAAATATTCCTTTCCACCGTTATCTAAAAGAAACGCAACGAAGATTAAATTTAGAAAGAGAGCAACAGCGGTACAAAGGAAAGGAGAATCAGCCAATGGAAAGTGTGTGTTCCCCCACTTTCCCACAGTAGGAGCTGGTCTGAGTGTCTCTGTGGAGCCCAGAGTCAAACACAAGGACATGAATGATTCAACATCTGGCTGCTGCTTCTTCTTCTTCTCCTCGTCTCTACATGCATCCTCTGCACCGAAGGGAACACAACTGACAAGCGCCGGCTCCTGTTCCAACCTCCTCCTAATGTTCGCTCAGGTTTTAAGGTGTACTTTATAACTTTTGTATGCCGAGAGGAACCCAGCCGGCCCATCGGAGAATTTAACTAAAAATAAATACGACGCCAAAAACAACAGGGGCGCGTACCCGGAGAATAAACTGGAGTAGAACACTGGGGGGGGTGGGGGTGAGGGGGTGAAGGAATTTAACAAACCACCAGCGTCCAGGTATGAAATGGAATATAAAAAAAAAAAAAAAAAAAAAAAAAAGAATGAAACTGATGATAAAAGCATCAGAGTGGATCAGTTTATGAAGGAAGAAAACAGAAAAATACAGTGGGTTTACATTTATTATATTATGAGATAGATAGATAGATAGATAGATAGATAGATAGATAGATAGATAGATAGATAGATAGATAGATAGATAGATAGAAAGAACGATAGATAGAACGATAGAACGATAGAACGATAGAACGATAGATAGATAGATAGATAGATAGATAGATAGATAGATAGATAGATAGATAGATAGATAGATAGATAGATAGATAGATAGATAGATAGATAGATAGATAGATAGAACGATAGATAGAACGATAGAACGATAGATAGATAGATAGATAGATAGATAGATAGATAGATAGATAGATAGATAGATAGATAGATAGATAGACAGATATTTTTCTGTTCTATTACTTATTATATTTGAATGAAACTGTGACACCTGGGATTAATAAAGGACTCTGACTCTGATTCTAACAGAACTTGAAGGTCGAATAAACACATATTGGTGCGTTCTGGGTTAAACTGATGGTTTTTCATCATCAGTTTTTCATTCCAGTGTTGAAAAGGACTCAGTATCTGCACTACTTTTATCAGCATCAAAACAACCACAACTGCATTGTGGGTAGACCGTTGCCACATTACACAGAGTGTTGCATTCATGGTCTGAAACACTGTAGGAATTTCTGAAATGTTGTGAATGGAGTTGCCCTCTGCGGTTCTGAATGGACCCTGGTTGGACCCACTCGTGGTTCAGTTGAAGGGGTCTGATCTACATGAAGTGGACTACAGAGGAACTTACGGGTGGTCTCGGTGCCCGTCAGGGGTTCGCTGCTCTCCTCTGCCATCAGGGAGTAAACGTTGACCACGTACTGGGTCAGTGGGTCCAGCTTCTCCAGGACGATGGTGGGAACCTCCCCGTCCACCAGAACCTGGAACACAACACACACAACGGGTCACAGACCGGTACACTGAGGGTTCACCAACACAGAGGACCACAGGGGTCAGTTCAGTTCAGGGTCCACCATCCAGACCAGTATGATCTAAAGTGGGCCCGACCAGGACGATAATAACACAATAACACTTAAATAAGGACAAATACAAACGTTTCTATTAGTTTTACTACAAAAGAGAAAAACTACAAGATGAAAATGTTCACATTTACGGACAATCCAAACAAAAAATGTGAATAAGCTGAACATTCACGAACAACCTGAAAAATAAGAACAATCTTAATAATATTCTGTCATTATCTCAGTTCTGAATGTCGAACGTGTGGATTTATGAAATGTTCCGACAATAATGAAGAGATTTCTTACTATACTATAATGCATCTAGCTACTAGGCCTGTAATGGTACACAAAATTTTCGGTTCGGTACGTTTTCGGTTTTCAAAGCCACGGTTCGTTTTTTTGTTTTTTCGGTTCGGTACGGGAAGAAAGAAAACCCCTCAAAATGTCTTTAATACATTTATGAATTTTTTAAAATTTTCCCCCAATTTTTGGACACAATAGAATACAGAAAAACAGGAATAATATAATTCTGCTACTATAAATCAAATTGAAAATAAAATAAATTATTAATATTACGACGTGTTTTAAACATTAGTATTGCACTTTTCCCTGACAGGTAGTTTTGAACAAACAACAAAAATCAAATCACAGTTCTGTCAGTTCACATTCTGCAAAAAAGTAACAAAAAAATTCCACATGAAGTGCAACATTAACAAGAGGGTAAACTGGTATTCTGTTGAAACAAACTCAAGAGAAACACTGACAACAAAAATTGACCTAATTATTTATTTTAGGACAGAGAACAAACTGTTTAGGCCACTTTGTGTACGTGCGCACATGCAGGGTGCGAGTTGTCGGGGGGGGTGTTTTTTTTTTTTTTATTGGTCGGAGCCGGGGGGTGAGGGTGGGGAGGTCCATAGCTAACATAACTAATGGTGGCGTGAAATGAAAATGGAACTTTATATTCTTTCAACGTCCAACTCCGCGTTCTATTCCTCTGTTATACAGCGTGAGAAAGAGAGAGAGAGACAGACAGAGCTAGTGTCAGTGTTTTAGAACTACCATAGTTCCTAGGGGCCAAACAACGTCCATCTTATCAGCGTCTCTTTCCTGGTTGTTGTCTTTCACCTGAACCTGAACTGATCCAAACTGGACTGGACTGATGCTGGAGGGTCTGCAGTCTCTTCCTTCCAGGTTCACATCATATTTGTTGTTGTTTTTTTTTTAACCTTACATCAGCTGTTATTTCGTATTTCAGGTCAATGTGTGCGTCCTTCCATATGTCCGTGTGGAACTTGCGCAGATTTAAAGTTCCGCATCAAACAACATCTTTCGTTCCTTTTTCTTTTTCTCATCATACTGTGCTGTTTCGGTACAGCTGTGTACCGAACCGAACAGGTATGTACCGAAATGGTTCGGTTTGGTACGTGTACCATTACAGGCCTACTAGCTACCATAAAAAAAGTACACGTTGCAAAAGATGGATGTACATGACAATGACAACACTGACTGAAGCATTTAAATATTTATTATACAGATGATTTTTGAGGCCGATATTTAAGGCTGATTTTTTTTTTTTTTTTTTTTAAGCACATTGACTGTAAAATACAATTGAAACACTCAGATAATTAAGATTTCAATAGTACTCTTAACATTTATTGAACTTCAAGAGCTGCTCACACAGGTGTCTGATCAAATATCTTACAACATTTTTACTACTGATCAAATATCGGCTTTCAAAAACAAAATTAAAGCCGATGGCCGACATTGAAAAAAATCAATACATCGGTCTAGCTCTAGTCAAAATATCACATCTTAAGTAATTTCATGATTTTTATGGTTCGTTTTAGGCAGTAAAGAAGAAGACAACATGGAGAAACACATAAAGGCAGGGTTTGATGTTGAAAAATTCACAATGATGTCAAAAAAACGGACCAAGAATGTATTTCTGAATATTTAACCCAAACTACGACCTTTTCCTTAACATTACAGAAGAACTTTCAAAGTCTAAAACGGAGACATATTTCTGTTGAGTATGTCCTAAACATCTAAAACATCAATTGGTGGAAACGGCAGAGTTTTGGAAAGAGCAAAGAAAAGATGATTTGTAGTAGAAGTAGAGCTTTAAAGCATCCTCAGATAACAGTCCAACTGCCCTGCATTATATAACAGTGAGGTGTTTGCAGTAAAAGCCTTTTCCTTCCATGTCTGTCTGCTGAAATTGACTCTACTGCAAATTATACCCAAAAAACCCCTGAAAATAGGGTCAGACTGGTGTTAAATGGAAGGTTTTCAGATCATTACAGACCAGTACATCAAAGGTCAGAGGACATTCACCGTCTCAACATGAACCTTTGACAAAAATGTCCCAGGATTCAAATCTTTTCCTTGAATCAGCCCCAAAATGTTCTGGTTTTCTATTTGGCTAGTGTTTGACTCATTTACTGTGAAAAATAGACCAGTAGTTTTTGCATAATCCTGGCCCGCTAAAGAGTCCCATCCAGACGTTCAATGCAAAAAAAAAAAAAAAAAAAAAGGACAAAACACTCAAGATATTAACAATCAAGGATGTTGAACTGGTTTAGTTCAGGTTTAGTCCACATACAGACCAGTAAGATCTAAAGTAAAATAATATCAATAACCTATAAATAATGACTCCAAATCTTATTCTTGGATTAATGTGACAAATATAATTTTACTTATGCCGATAAATAATGACAACTCCAAATTTTTCTCTATTTTAATGCAAAAAATAACATTAAATTATCAATATATCTGCATTAAACTATCCTTTAACAGTAAAATGTGAATAACCTGAACAAATATGAACAACCTGAAATCCTTGAATCAGCTCCAAAATGTTCTGGTTTTCTGTTTGACTGGTGTTCTTCCCATTTACTGAATTCGGTGAAAAACAGACCAGTAGTTTTTGCATAATCCTCCCAAATTAACAAACGGACACTGATGAAAACTAACCCTGCAACGACAAGTCGACGGTAAAATTAGTCCACAACTAATTTGGGGTTGGTACACATTTTTCAAGGTCAAATTCAAGGACTTTTAAGGGCCATTTTCACCATATCACTGGGGTCAAACACATATCTACAGAAATACATATACTCAAGGTTATTTTTGTCACTTTTTATCATAATGATGTGTATTGTATTATGCGAAGGACCAAACCATATTAAACTGTAGTGGACTGACATAATTTGGTTGTGATGTGTATGGGACGTTTACACCATGTATGACCACAGTACTGTGGCAACAAGAGGACAATGAGTTCATGGAACAGTATCCATGATTGTACTGTGACAATAAGCAGTAAGGACCTGTTGTTTCCACAGAGCCTAATGCTGACATCTGATTGGCTCTGTGGAAATAGACAAACTGATATTTCGTGACACAGTACTGAGGCAGTACACACTGCCTTTAAAATACAGCAATTACTGACTGTAATAGTGATGTCCCCGTCTGGATATTTTTGCTTTCAATCCAATTCTTTTTAAGATTAGTATTGCCGATACTGATCTGATACCAATCAGATAGAGACTTTTTACAAAGAAATTTTGATTTAAATTTGGAGTCATTATTTATAGGTTATTATACGATTACTTTACTGGAGATCCCAGTTGGGCTGAATGTGGAACATGAACTAAAACAAGTATGACACCTTTGATTAATGAAGTTTTCCACTTTCCAAATTCATACTGTGGGACAAATTAGAACCTTTGGCGGGCTGATTTTGGCCCGTGGGCCTTATGTTTGTCACCACAGGTCCATCCAGGAATTATATGGGGGTGCGTTCCGTGCCGTTACTTTTGCACAGGTTAGCAGGTTACTTGCAGGGCGGGTTGGGGATGGTCAAAAGAATATCAGTTTATTTGTGGGTCGGGTTGGGTGGGGTCAAATAATTCCACAAAAGCCCCGCGGGTTGTAAAAAAAAAAAAAAACCTTACTAGTGCATCACTTCCGTACCTTAAAGGTGTGGGAGACTTTCGTAACCAGTTTTTCATCAAACCTGTCCATCCTCAGTCATATCCTCAGTTTCATGAATCTGTAAGTCTGTCTGTCATTACTCACCTGAATCTCTTCCATTACGGTGAACAGTTTTAGTGCCATCCACCATAAACAAAACATATGTTTACATTCAGAGCTGGGAGGGAACTCGGGCATCTTCGGAATTTTGTCACGACGTGCGTTGTGGGAAACGGAGGCTCGCACAGCCACCTGACAGCAGCAGCGTGACCGTATTATATTATATGGATGAAACAAACACAGGG
Organism: Sphaeramia orbicularis; assembly: GCF_902148855.1. Taxonomy (NCBI): domain Eukaryota; kingdom Metazoa; phylum Chordata; class Actinopteri; order Kurtiformes; family Apogonidae; genus Sphaeramia; species Sphaeramia orbicularis. The sequence continues at coordinate 48,018,006 of NC_043979.1, read as the reverse complement.
AAACGTCTGAAATGCTGAAACGGCTGGAGTATGGAATATGCATAATGGGAAGGGAGCTCCTGCTGTTTCCGTGTCTTCAGCAGCTTCCTCTGTCAGGTAGCTATGCGAGCCTCCATTTCCCCAATGCACATCGCGACAAAATTCTGAAGATACCCGATTTACCTCCCAGCTCTGATTGTAAACACACGTTTTGTTTATGGTGGATGGCACTTTGAAATTCTTCACCATAATGCAAGAGATCCAGGTGAGTAATGACAGAAAGATGAACAGATTCATGATACTGAGGATATGACTGAGGTTTGACAGGTTTGATGGAAAATTGGTCATGAAAGTCTCCCGCACCTTTAAAGTAAAAGTGAAACTTACAGGCGTTTTACTAATTCCTCTAAGCCTCCAGCTGTTTTGCAGCGAATTGTCCTTATCCCTATCTTCAGAAACTTTAATTTTGAGGGGACAGGATGTTTGTTTACCACCCCCCACCCCACCCTCCAGAACCAGGCTCAGATCAGCCTGATCTCGTAACCAAATCCGATCCGATCTTCTGCAAAATGCCAGATCAGCAGCCAATACCGATCTTTAGATCAGATCTGGACATTCCTAGTCTGTAATGCATAGTGTCTATGGAGCTATGATGGACAGGTAAGTGGATGAGAAAGGTATGGGGGTGGAGCCTGTGAGCCTGTGTATGGGGGCGGAGCCATATTAGTCAACTAGTTGTTACAGTAGTCGATAACTAGTTGAAATAGTAATTAGTTGCAGCAGTACTGAAAACACATGAGAGTGTGATTAAAAGATCTGAATCAACGCAGAGTGTGAGCACAAAGTTTAGACAATGAAGCGGTTTTAAAACAATAAAAACTGGAAAAATCCAGTTAGTGCTGAGTCAAAACTACTGAATATGAACCCCTGAGACACAAATGGAAGCACTAATCCCACAGTTTCCTCAGGACAAATAACTGGTCTACTTCCTTCAACTAGAAACAGATCTGCTCATATCAGAAGGAAACATCAGTATTTTATCCTCTACTATTTTTTTTTTTAGGGGGAGACTGTATTTTTGCAGTGACTTATATAAAGTTTAAAAGCTGCATAAATAAGAGCGAGCGTTACCCTAGAGTTATGGTGTTTCTAGGAGATAAGGGTATAGAGATCAGCTCTTCCTGCATCATTAACTATGCTCTCTGAAATTTCTACATCATGTCCTTCATGAGGACACGGAGTTTCTCAGCATCTTAGCGTCTTTCACTTCTCTGCGTGTTCCTTTACAGCATAAGTGTTTTCATAAAGCCTCGGCAGGGGCGCCAGGGCTTTTCTCTTTGTTCTTCAAGAGAGCAACAGCGTGGAGATTGTGCCAAGAGATTAAACTGAATTGATCAGAGCTTCAATGAATTCACTCGCAGATGCATTGAAGTGGTGTTGGCAGGTGCTTAAAAGGAGTTTGTGAATATGTGTTCAGAAGTCGAGTTAAAACGCAGTAATGGACGGGGAGGGGGGTTTTGGGGGGGGGGGGGGGGGGGCAATGAGCGGAATTACAGACAGAATCAGAGCTGGTAAAAATAGACTTCCAGACTTAAAAGAAATGAGATCCTAAAGAGTCCAGACATCAAATACAAACAGAATATGGACAAAAGTATGTGGACACATTCAATTCAGGTGTTTCTTTTCTAATAGGGGTTTTTAGTCTTCATAAGTTAAGGCTGGGTCATAAAACGATAGCCATATAGAGGGTATGCACATACGTCACCCCCCTCCAGGCCACGCCCCTCTCAGTCAGACTGAGTGTCTTAAACCAACCTGTTCAACATGACGGAGTATAGCAGTAAACACAGCCAGAGAAAAGGGAAAATCTGAAATCTGAAATCAAATGAAGGACAGTTGGACTGGACATGGATCTGTACGAGCTACCAAAGAACAAGTGGTCCATGAACACTGACGTGGACACAAATGGAGGATCCAGACCTGATCCAGGGGGGAGGGGATCAGCGCTATTTGGACCTGAAACAAATATACATGTTTCATCAGGACTGACAACCAGGGTCCAAAACTAGGGCCCAGAACCAGCTGATCCAAAGGCTCCAAAACTAGGGCCCAGAACCAGCTGATCCAAAGGCTCCAAAACTAGGGCCCAGAACCAGCTGATCCAAAGGCTCCAAAACTAGGACCAGAACCAGCTGATCCAAAGGCTCCAAAACTAGGGCCCAGAACCAGCTGATCCAAAGGCTCCAAAACTAGGGCCCAGAACCAGCTGATCCAAAGGTCATTTCCAGTCGAGCGTGGACTGACCCCAGTGAATATATGCATGATCTACTGGGACTGAGCAGATTTACTGAGTCTAGTTCAGATCCAGTCCTTTATCCAACACAGATACTACTGCTGTGAACCAGCAGGGCCCCACTGGATTTTGGGAAATTAGCAGATTTACACCACCTGGTTTAAATTACAGCATTATTCTTGTAATATTATGGCTTTATTGTCAGAATATGATGACTTTAACCTCATAAACGAATGACGTTTTTGTTAAATTATGAGGGTTTTTTTAATAACTACGACTTCATTCTCATAACATTGTGATTCTTTTTGTATTCGACTTTATTTTCATAAAATTACAGGTTTTATATCAATATTTTATGACTTTATACTCATAGTGACAATTGTTTTTCTTTTCTTCTGTGGTCCTAATACTCCGTCGTAGCTTTATTCTCCAGTTCCCCCATATTTGTAAAACTAGGTTGGCCTCAGTTTCAGTTAGTTTACTAATCATGTAGGAGCACAAGGTTCAGAATCACAAAATGGAGACAAAAACCATGAAAGATCTGATCATGAAACCAAGAGCTGCACTAAGAAGGAACGTTAGCCAAAACAATAGGTCATTTAAGGTCTGATTGGACCCAAAAATACAGCAGAAATTAATGTTAGCTGACACCAAACAGGATCCACAGATCTAGGTTTGGTTTCCTGGTTTTGTGGATCCATCTACTTCTCTTTTCTTTGTCTTTCGGTGTCTGTAAAATGATAGCTCCAACTGCTGTTCAAACCTGTTCATACAATCAATCTCACAACAGCTCTGCCCCATTTTGTATTAAATATTGTTCTTCAGTTTAGACAGTATTGAAGCCAACGCTGTCACTCATCTCCCCCTTTCTGCCACTTAGTGGGCACAACCACAGTGACTTCCACCAGCGGTGACGTCACATACATACCCTCTATATATATATAGTGATACAACTTCCTCGATAAAAATATGAGACACCCTCGATATTATTTCGATAGAATTCATTCGCTCATGTTTTGCTACACGTGACAACAGCCAATCATAATTAAGTAGCGCTGCACTGAACTTTAAGTTGGACAAAAACAGCAATTTGATTTACATTATGATACATATCGATATCGATATAGATGAAAAAAAAATATCGTAATATGATTTCTTTCTTTTTCCATATCATCCAGCCCCAGTATAACAGATTTCTATTCAATGTAGAGCTGAAACGATTCATCGATTAGGTGCTTGAGGCCAATGCAAAAATTCACGATTTCGATTAATCAACTCAAATTGATTGAAGGGAAATATTCTGTTGCAGTTTTCCTGAATTGAAGTTTCTTTGTGCGTCACAATAGGCGTCCATGTGAAACGTAACAGTGGAACCAATGTTGAACAGCAGAGAAATGAAGGAAACAAAGCCTTGATTCAGGAGAATTGTGGCTGAATGATTTTTTTTTTTTTTTTTTGATCACTTTGAGTCGATTAATCATTTCAGCTCTAATTCAAGTTGTGTCCCATTAACCTGATCTGACCTACATTGGGTTTTTGTGTCATGGATGAAAACACACAATGAATTTCAGTTATTTTTCAGTTATTTTTTTCATTTAATGAAGCCCAGTAGCTGTAAAACTAGTCATGTTTTGTTTGACTTTGTCCATATTTACCAGGAGTGGCTTTAATTCGAGGCTTAAAGGTCACACCCCAGTTGCAACCAATTAATTAAATGCTCTAACACAAAAAGAAAAAAAAAAAACAAAAAACTTAGTCACCTGTGGAACTGACAGAACTGAAAAAACACCATCCAATCACTTTAACCGGCCCATCGAAATGATTGAATGGTGATGTGTCAATCAAACTCAACTGCCTTTTGTCCCGCCCCCTTCCCCCTGTGACTACAATCTGGAGGCGTGGCTTCAGGAGGAAGTCTGAAGAAAGGGGTTTGGATTTTCTGATTGTGTGTTTTCAAAATACGGCTTGCTCGAACCATTTTTTTCCAGGATCTCCTACTCTACCTTTAACAACTAAAACGAAAAAAAGTTGCAAGAAAACTAAGAACATGTCAAATGTCTGGAGGTTTCGGTCGGTGGGTTTCTGTCTCAGTTGCGCAGAACGCTGTCATAAAAGCATACTGAAGTCAAGGTAAAAGATAAAACATTTATTAGTCAAGGATCTTTTGATAAATAATTCAGGGTTGGCGGCAGTGTTCGGGTAACGGTCCGATGTACTGTTAGACGAGGGAAGTGGATGTTATTGACGGCAGCATCGAAGGGTTAATGCTCCGACTGGTCCAACATGGAGCCTTTCAGATGCTAAAGGGATTACAGGATATTTAAGTTAAGTAACGGCTTTACTATCACCCCCCTGTGATCAGATACATTATTCCACAAGGTCATAATAGGTTGACTTCTTCTTTAGTTTCTGTTCGTTTTATCAATTTCTGTTTCGTTTTACAGGTTTGGTGTTAAAGATTTTGGGAAATTTAAGAAGATCTCAGAGTATATTATCCACAGGTTGAACAACAGTGATGGTTTGTCTGAGACTTTGGACACATTTGGAGTTTTATATAATAACACGGGCAGAGATTTTTATTAAATACAGGAAAAAACTATCTGTTAAGACTAGTCTGAGAGTCCACCCTAGCATGGATCGAACTCATGACTCAACAGAAGGTTGGAAAAGTATCTTCTCTTTTCCACAGTCATGTGAAATGACATCAGATCATCTATCTTTATATTTAGTTTCATGATTTGATCGATTGGAGGGAGCTCCAGGACACAGGCGTCTATTTTCAGATTCTTTTTTCCACCCATTTCAGCTCCTGCAGCTTTAAAGAAAATGTTTTCAGACCAAGTTTTTGTCATTTTGTTAGTTTTTCATTGATCACAGCAACTAGAGGTTGAGCAATAGTGGATTTTTACAAGTTGAAATAATAATAATAGTTTCTAACAGTCAGCTCAAAGATGATTAATCAATATGTTGCATCCCCTTTAAAGATAAAAGAACTATTTTTGATTTGGTCAGAAACTAGATGAATGGTCTCCCTGGAAAAAGAGATGCTCCATCTAATGGGACCGAACCCATTAAATAAAGGTTAAATAAAAAAGAAAAACAGTTGAATTGAAGTTCTACATGAAAGTAATACATATGTAATAAAATCAGCTGTTATGCCCATCACCCAAATATATCAATAACCAATAAATCAGTGTTATATCCTCCTCAGACCCAGCTATATTAATGATATTTTTTCCTCTGTAGGAGACAAAAGTTTCACAACTATAAAAAACAAAACAAACCAACCTACAAATAAAACTGCCATAGGTGGTGCGTTTGCTGAAGGCCTTTGATTTATGCTTTATAACCTGATACTAGTTGGTTTTTTTTGCAAAACTGAGGGAATTACGGTCAAAAAATTGGGTTTTTTGCAAATCATGACCTTGAGTTTGACCGACATCCTATAAATTGATAATACAAAGTTAGTCGATATCCATCTTGGAGAGGGGGGGGGGGGGTTAAACATGACAACAGAGAGTATATCAGAGGCACTGAAGCAAGGTCGGATGTTCGAAGCCTGTTATGTTTCACTTTCAGTTTTCAGTAGTTACAGAGTGCCCCCGCCCAACTGAACCAAAAACATACCAAACCAAATTTTTTCTTTATCATTGCACCCCCATTTGATATCAATAATGCTTGAAATGTGACCGCTAGAACACATAGAGGCATACGAACTGAACAATATACTTGGCCTCCAGCAACCAACCAACCAACCAACCAACCAAGAAACAAACCAACCAACCAACAAACCAAGAAACAAACCAACTAACCAACCAACAAACCAAGAAACAAACCAACAAACCAAGAAACAAACCAACTAACCAACCAACAAACCAAGAAACAAACCAACCAACCAACCTATCTACCAAACAAAAAAAGAACAACAAACCAACAAATCAAGAAACAAACCAACCAACCGAACAAACCAAACCAACCAACCAACCAATCAACCAACCAATCAACCAACCAACCTACCTACCAACAAACAAACCAACAAACCAAGAAACAAACCAACCTACCAACCAACCCACCAAACAAAAAAAAACAACAAACCAACAAATCAAGAAATAAATCAACAAACCAACCAACCCACCAAACAAACAATAAAAAAAAAAAACAAATCAAGAAACAAACCAACCAACCTGCCAACCAACCAACCAAACAAAAAAACAACAAACCAACCAACAAACCAAGAAACAAACCAACCGACTAACGCTGTCCACTGCAAAGGACACTTCACAAATAAATAAATTAATAAATAAATACAAATGTATGTGGAAAAAACTGTGGCAATCAAGGCAATTCTTTAATGTAAAAAGCCAGAACTTTTACTTTCCTGGGAGGGAAGTAAAATATATAACTCTATAGAGGATATATAAATGTTTCTTGAAGACAAACGACCGAGAGTAAAAGTAAAGAAAACCCAACCTGACACTGGAGTAAAGTCTATTAAAGTCATTGACATTAACTAAACCATTGGGCCTTTTCAACACCACCAAAAGTACTGATGTAAACATGATGAAAAAAGATGAAAAAAATCCAGTAAAATGCTAACAAACAAAAACAGTGTTGTGATGTTGTTCCCTTCCCGCCCCCGGTACCATGCCTCAGATAAATCTAATTTAGTTGTTTCTCAAGGTTACGCCGGGTGCATATATCTCTGGTCCAAAGCCATTACTCAGGAACTTTCCACAGAAGCTGCAGCACTATTTGGTTCCAGTGGAACAGAAGCAGTGGCCAAGAACTCCAGCCAATATTAGTAATGCACTCTATCAGCGAACTGCTTACTCTGACAGAGGAACAAAGACACTTCAGGTGCTTCTATTCTCAGCCCTTCACACACTTTAGCAGCTCAAACACTATTAGAGCCCATATTTAACCTCCGTATGCACACACTGGACAGTTCAACCTGGGTCAACTGTTCAACTCTTCGCATTCGACAACTTTATTCCACCATAAACAAACACACTAAGTAAGTTCTGGTCCTTCTCTTCAGTTGGTTTTATCAGTTAAGACCAGTTTGGACCAAAAATATGCAGAGAAATAATGTGTTTTTAAGTCTTTCCAAACTGGCTTCCAACTCAGATGGTCGAGTCGTCAGTTGTTTTTATTCAGAATCCAGTGTTTTGTGTATTTTGAATTATTTATGGGCTGTAGATCATCCACTGACAACATCCACTATCCTTTAAAAAAATGTGAATAACAACCTGAAAATTCTGAAGAAAAATAAGTGCAATTTTAACAATATTCTGCCTCAGTTTATCATTTATACATGCACATTATCACAAACACACAAAACATTTAGTTAGATATTTTAGGTTGTTCAGGTTATTCACATGGTTTGTCAAAGGATAGTTTGTAAATGTCAACATTTTCATGTAATTTTACTTTTTAGACTATTATTATAACTTATTTATAGGATCTTACGTACTTTGCTATTAGGAGAATTAGTATTGTACTGGTCAACGATGACGAAAAAGACAAAGACAGCGATGAAGAAGACAATGAAGAGGACAACGGTGACGAAGATGAAGGAGATGGCAACGAAAACGGCAAAGACAACAAAAAAGATGACAAAAAAGACGACAGAAGACAACAAAAAAGACACCAAAGATGACACAGAAAACAATGAAGACGATGAAGAAGACGACAAAGAAGACGGAGAAGATGGCAAAGATGACGAAGACGACGACAAAAAAGTCAACAAGAAAGATGACAGACGGCAAATAAGACAAAAAAAGACAACAAAGATGACGACAAAGCAAACAATGAAGACAATGAAGAAGACGACAAAGACGGAGAAGATAACGAAGAAGATGGCGAAGAAGACAACAAAGATGGCAAAGAAGATGGCAAAGAAGATGACAAAGAAGACGACAAAAAAGACAAGAAAGATGACGACAAAGCAAACAATGAAGACAATGAAGAAGACGACAAAGACGGAGAAGATGACAAAGAAGATGGCGAAGAAGACAACAAAGGCGACAAAAAAGACAACAAAGATGACGACAAAGAAAATAATGAAGACAATGAAGAAGATGACAAAGACGACAAAAAAGACAACAAAGAAAACAATGAAGATGATGAAGAAGATGACAAAGAAGATAAAGACGGCAAAGAAGACAAAGAAGACTACAAAAAACACAACAAAGATGACGACAAAGAAGACAACAAAAAAGACTGTGGAAAATGGCAAAGAAGACAGCAATGAAAACGACGAAGATGGTGACAAAGGAGGAGACGAAGAAGACCATGAAGATCAAGACAACAAAGACGACGACGAGGACAATGACGACAACTAGGACAATGATGACAAAGACGAAGACAAACAAGACGAGGAAGAGGACGAGGACAATGACGACAACGAAGACAATGACCAAAAAGATGACGAAGACAAAGAAAAAGACCACAATGATTAAGACAAAGAGGACGATAACGATAAAGAAGACGAAGAAGACGAAGATGACAACGAAGAAGATGACGAAGACGAAGAATTAGAAGATGACAACAAACATGACAATGAAGATGACAAAGAAGATTAAGAAAGAAAAAGAAGACGAGGACGCAGAACCTCTGTGTTGGCTGTAATAAGTGAACAAGAGTAAAAGTTCAACAAACACACAAACTCAGTCAAATCCAAACAGGCTAAAACCATCCGTCTCTTCTGTCTTTATCCATATTCGTTCCCATGTTTCCCAGCATCCTTAGCGGCGGTGGCCCATGTGGCCTGGAGGAGGGGAGGTGTAGGAAGCGCCTGACGGAGGCAGCAGTTATAAAGATGACTGATGTACGAAGCAGATGGAGAGTGTTTTACGACCTGTACCGCCACTCCATTTAAGTGTGTGTAAAATTGATGGCCAACCATAATTGACCTCTGTAGCCACTACAGCTCTGAAAGCTGTTCTTCCACCGCAGGAAGGAGGGAGTTCTTTCTCCTCCTGACGCCGGGGGAGTGTTTGATTTATGTAACTCCGAGGCAGGTTGGCGTCGGGATGGATTTTTCTGTGTACGGACGAGGGGCGAAGAAGACGAAAGAGGAACAGATGAGGAAAGGTGGGAGAAAAATGACGAAAAAATGGACATGAAGGAGGATACAGAGGTAAAAGGAAGGGAGGAGAGGAGAGGGGGATGACCGGCAGGAAAATAGACATTCAGCAGATGTGTAGCAGCCACAGGGTGTTTGTCACCACACCAGCGGTGATAATGGATTCTGTCATCTACGCCCAAGTATCGACATCCTGTATCATAATATTGGACATTCAAGACCTGGGGTGACAGGACACCACCTCTGGTCTGGAAATACCACGTCTGGATTAGAGCCGCAGCACGTACAGTACAAGTACGCGCATTTAAGACGAACCGTTACACTGGAAATACTGGATTTATACTGGAAATACTGCACTTAAACTGAAAATACTGCACTTAAACTGAAAATACTGTACTTAAACCGAAAATACTGCACTTACACCAAAAATACTGCACTTACACCAAAAATACTGCATTTAAACTGAAAATACTGCATTTATACTGGAAATACTGCACTTAAACTGAAAATACTGCACTTACACCAAAAACACTGCACTTACACCAAAAATACTGCATTTAAACTGAAAATACTGCACTTACACCAAAAATACTGCATTTAAACTGAAAATACTGCATTTAAACTGAAAATACTGCACTTAAACCGAAAATACTGCACTTACACCAAAAATACTGCATTTAAACTGAAAATACTGCATTTATACTGGAAATACTGCACTTAAACTGGAAATACTGCATTTATACTGAAAATACTGCATTTATACTGGAAATACTGCACTTAAACTGAAAATACTGCATTTACACCAAAAATAATGCATTTACACCCAAAATACTGCATTTGCACTGAAAATACTGGATTTAAACCGGAAATATTGCATTTACTCTGAAAATACTGCACTTACACCAAAAATAAATAATGCATTTACACTGAAAATACTGCACTTACTTGACAAAGCATTGAATGTGTTACTACTAACACTACCACATCTATACTGACAAAACACCATACTATTACTCATACAAGTACTACTACTACCACCACATACTGCCTCCAGACCATCCTAGTACTACTCATCCTAGTACTAGTACCATATACTGCCTCCAGACCATCCTAGTACTACTCATACTAGTACTAGTACCACATACTGCCTCCAGACCATCCTAGTACTACTCATCCTAGTACTAGTACCACATACTGCCTCCAGACCATCCTAGTACTACTCATACTAGTACTAGTACCACATACTGCCTCCAGACCATCCTAGTACTACTCATCCTAGTACTAGTACCACATACTGCCTCCAGACCATCCTAGTACTACTCATACTAGTACTACTACCACCACATACTGCCTCCAGACCATCCTTGTACTACTCATCCTAGTACTAGTACCATATACTGCCTCCAGACCATCCTTGTACCACTCATCCTAGTACTAGTACCACATACTGCCTCCAGACCATCCTAGTACTACTCATCCTAGTACTAGTACCACATACTGCCTCCAGACCATCCTAGTACAACTCATCCTAGTACTAGTACCACATACTGCCTCCAGACCATTCTAGTACTACTCATACTAGTACTACTACCACCACATACTGCCTCCAGACCATCCTAGTACTACTCATCCTAGTACTAGTACCATATACTGCCTCCAGACCATCCTTGTACTACTCATACTAGTACTAGTACCATATACTGCCTCCAGACCATCCTAGTACTACTCATACTAGTACTAGTACCACATACTGCCTCCAGACCATCCTAGTACTACTCATCCTAGTACTAGTACCACATACTGCCTCCAGACCATCCTAGTACTAGTACCACATACTGCCTCCAGACCATCCTAGTACTACTCATCCTAGTACTAGTACCACATACTGCCTCCAGACCATCCTAGTACTACTCATACTAGTACTAGTACCACATACTGCCTCCAGACCATCCTAGTACTACTCATCCTAGTACTAGTACCACATACTGCCTCCAGACCATCCTAGTACTACTCATACTAGTACTAGTACCACATACTGCCTCCAGACCATCCTAGTACTAGTACCACATACTGCCTCCAGACCATCCTAGTACTACTCATACTAGTACTAGTACCACATACTGCCTCCAGACCATCCTAGTACTAGTACCACATACTGCCTCCAGACCATCCTAGTACTAGTACCACATACTGCCTCCAGACCATCCTAGTACTACTCATACTAGTACTACTACCACCACATACTGCCTCCAGACCATCCTTGTACTACTCATCCTAGTACTAGTACCATATACTGCCTCCAGACCATCCTTGTACCACTCATCCTAGTACTAGTACCACATACTGCCTCCAGACCATCCTAGTACTACTCATCCTAGTACTAGTACCACATACTGCCTCCAGACCATCCTAGTACTACTCATACTAGTACTAGTACCACATACTGCCTCCAGACCATCCTAGTACTACTCATCCTAGTACTAGTACCACATACTGCCTCCAGACCATCCTAGTACTACTCATACTAGTACTAGTACCACATACTGCCTCCAGACCATCCTAGTAGTAGTACCACATACTGCCTCCAGACCATCCTAGTACTACTCATACTAGTACTAGTACCACATACTGCCTCCAGACCATCCTAGTACTAGTACCACATACTGCCTCCAGACCATCCTAGTACTAGTACCACATACTGCCTCCAGACCATCCTAGTACTAGTACCACATACTGCCTCCAGACCATCCTAGTACTAGTACCACATACTGCCTCCAGACCATCCTAGTACTAGTACCACATACTGCCTCCAGACCATCCTAGTACTAGTACCACATACTGCCTCCAGACCATCCTAGTACTACTCATACTAGTACTAGTACCATATACTGCCTCCAGACCATCCTAGTACTACTCATACTAGTACTAGTACCACATACTGCCTCCAGACCATCCTAGTACTACTCATCCTAGTACTAGTACCACATACTGCCTCCAGACCATCCTAGTACTAGTACCACATACTGCCTCCAGACCATCCTAGTACTACTCATCCTAGTACTAGTACCACATACTGCCTCCAGACCATCCTAGTACTACTCATACTAGTACTAGTACCACATACTGCCTCCAGACCATCCTAGTAGTAGTACCACATACTGCCTCCAGACCATCCTAGTACTACTCATACTAGTACTAGTACCACATACTGCCTCCAGACCATCCTAGTACTAGTACCACATACTGCCTCCAGACCATCCTAGTACTAGTACCACATACTGCCTCCAGACCATCCTAGTACTAGTACCACATACTGCCTCCAGACCATCCTAGTACTAGTACCACATACTGCCTCCAGACCATCCTAGTACTAGTACCACATACTGCCTCCAGACCATCCTAGTACTACTCATACTAGTACTAGTACCACATACTGCCTCCAGACCATCCTAGTACTAGTACCACATACTGCCTCCAGACCATCCTAGTACTAGTACCACATACTGCCTCCAGACCATCCTAGTACTACTCATACTAGTACTACTACCACCACATACTGCCTCCAGACCATCCTTGTACTACTCATCCTAGTACTAGTACCATATACTGCCTCCAGACCATCCTTGTACCACTCATCCTAGTACTAGTACCACATACTGCCTCCAGACCATCCTAGTACTACTCATCCTAGTACTAGTACCACATACTGCCTCCAGACCATCCTAGTACTACTCATACTAGTACTAGTACCACATACTGCCTCCAGACCATCCTAGTACTACTCATCCTAGTACTAGTACCACATACTGCCTCCAGACCATCCTAGTACTACTCATACTAGTACTAGTACCACATACTGCCTCCAGACCATCCTAGTAGTAGTACCACATACTGCCTCCAGACCATCCTAGTACTACTCATACTAGTACTAGTACCACATACTGCCTCCAGACCATCCTAGTACTAGTACCACATACTGCCTCCAGACCATCCTAGTACTAGTACCACATACTGCCTCCAGACCATCCTAGTACTAGTACCACATACTGCCTCCAGACCATCCTAGTACTAGTACCACATACTGCCTCCAGACCATCCTAGTACTAGTACCACATACTGCCTCCAGACCATCCTAGTACTAGTACCACATACTGCCTCCAGACCATCCTAGTACTACTCATACTAGTACTAGTACCATATACTGCCTCCAGACCATCCTAGTACTACTCATACTAGTACTAGTACCACATACTGCCTCCAGACCATCCTAGTACTACTCATCCTAGTACTAGTACCACATACTGCCTCCAGACCATCCTAGTACTAGTACCACATACTGCCTCCAGACCATCCTAGTACTACTCATCCTAGTACTAGTACCACATACTGCCTCCAGACCATCCTAGTACTACTCATACTAGTACTAGTACCACATACTGCCTCCAGACCATCCTAGTAGTAGTACCACATACTGCCTCCAGACCATCCTAGTACTACTCATACTAGTACTAGTACCACATACTGCCTCCAGACCATCCTAGTACTAGTACCACATACTGCCTCCAGACCATCCTAGTACTAGTACCACATACTGCCTCCAGACCATCCTAGTACTAGTACCACATACTGCCTCCAGACCATCCTAGTACTAGTACCACATACTGCCTCCAGACCATCCTAGTACTAGTACCACATACTGCCTCCAGACCAGTCCTTGCATGTGTCACATCCTCCTGTGTATGCTATCCTACTGCTGTTGTCCATGTAAATAATGTGAATAAATCAGATATTTTCTCCTGGTTCTGACAGAAATGCTTCTGATATAAACATGTAGTGGACCAGTTTGTCTGTCCACCATCTGACAGGAGATCAAATCAATACAGCAGTCTACAAAACACCAAACACTAGTTTATTAGAGCGTCTCACACAGTGGGAGATGAAATGAAGCTGTACGACAGCAGTTAGTGAAAGAAAAAGAAAGAAAGAAGACGAAGAAGACCAAAATGAAGACGACAAAGAAGAAAAAGACCAAGACCATTTAAGATTCAAAGATTTAGTACTGTCAGTTCACTAGATGCACCACACATAGTAGTGGAAGAGGAAGAAGTAGAAGAAGGGTAGAAGAAGAAGAAGACGAAAAAGAAAAAATGAAAAAGAAAAGACGAAGAAGAAGAAAACAACAGAAGAGGAAGACAAAGTCAATGATGAAGAAAAAGACAAAGACTAAGGGAAGTCAAAGAAGAAGAATAAACAGTAGTCCAGTGTCTCCTCTGTATATTTCTGGTATATTTCCTTTATATTTCCTCTATATTTTTGGTATATTTCCTCTATATTTCCTGTATATTTCTGGTATATTTCCGGTATATTTCCTTTATATTTCCTCTATATTTTTGGTGTATTTCCTCTATATTTCCTGTATATTTCCTCTATATTTCTGGTATATTCCCTCTATTTGTGGTATATTTCCTCTATATTTCCGGTATATTTCCTCTATATTTCTGGTATATTTCCTCTATATTTCTGGTATACTTCCTCTATATTTCTGGTATATTTCCTTTATATTTCTCCTATATTTCCTGTATATTTACACTGTAGACTCTGACCATGTAAAACCTTTCAGTAAAACTCAAACATCATTGATATAGAAGAACAGACTGAACGTGTCTCCTGATAAATATATTTCCACTGAAAGTGAAATAATTGCAACTTTTTTATTTTTTTTTTTAATTTAGGTTAATGTTACTGTTAATATATAACAGATGTTCTTTACTTTGATGATTAAATGTCATGTAAACCTTCAGTATAATCCCTCACATGTCCAAACAGTCTAATAGTACATAAATATTTACCTGTAACTCTGATTATTTCCACATACTACTACTACTACTACTACTACTACTACATCTATACTGACTCCACACCGTACTAGTACTACTACTAACACTGCTACCCATGTAATAAATATCCATTTTTGTTCATTTTGTTTAATTTTTGTGATTTATTTACCAATAAAAGTCAATGAAATTATTAAAATACCTGTCCTCTGTATTTTATAATTGATCTGCCTTGGATATTAATTAATACTTTAATTAGATGAATTAAAATAAAGAAATGCCTACAGTGCACATGTTTTCAATATGAATAATAGTGTTTTTACACACACACCCACATATACATATAAATATATATGTGTGTGTGTGTGTGTGTGTGTGTGTGTGTGTGTGTGTGTGTGTGTGTGTGTGTGTGTGCTTGCGTGCGTGTGTGTGAACCTGCCTTATGTTTACACAAGCCCAGAAACTGTGAAGTTCCCTCAAAAACACAGAATTCAAACTTTTCTCCAAACTCTGGGTACATCCAGTACAGATCCATAAAACCTGCCAGTGCTTTCCAGCCTCTTCAGTGTGTTTTCTACTAAATGAACCTCAACAACACACGCAAATATTAAACATCAGGGAACATTTGCAGTCGGGGTCGAGTCGTTAGGCTGCGCGTACATTAGCATCGAGTCCCTGCGTCGGTTCTACGACTGACTGGACCATTTACTGCAGCCATTCAAACACACACTCTGTTACCACCACAGTTTCAGACCAGTTCTAGGTGGAAATCTGAGTCCAAGGTAACAGGACCGACTGAGGATCACATGTATACTGACATTTAGGACCGTTTCAGGGACTGCGGTGACTCATAAAGAGGGACCAAATATGAGCAGAAAACAGCAGCTGATAGTCTGATGAATAAAGAGACACAGTGGACTCAGGCATTAGATTTAAACCAGGGGGTCAAACATACGACCCATGGACCCAAACCAGACCCCAGACAGTCCAGTCCAACCTGTGGAGGAATCTGTCAAATATAAAAACTAACACTTCAAATTCAAGGCAAAGTTTTGTTTGTTACAGTGGCTGCATTCAAGTCGAATAAACTGTAGCAGGAAATTATCTATACAAGAAAAAGAAAAAAAATTAAAACATATATACACACACACATATACATGTATATATACACATACACACATATACTCATACACACACATATACATGTATACAGATATACACACCCATAGACAGACAGACAGACAGATAGATAGTGTCGTGGAAATTTACCGTTCAACTGATGACCCACACAAAGAAAGAGGGAGAAAGTTAGAGTTAAAATAATAAATGCATTTATTGAGAAATCAATCACAGAAAAAGCTCTGTAAGTGAAGTCTGATTAACCATGAAAATATTAAAGATTATATAGACCAAAAATCCAACCCCCCCCCAATGGTGACACCCAAATGATAACCCCATATGTAAATCATACCACTCCATACCAGTCCTTCCGGTTCCAGGGGGTAAGAGGCCATATTGGCCTTACCTTGTTTAAATAATATCTAGCATGCAGGCGCCATCACATAACCAGACATTTAGGTGTTTGGGTTTTAACTCAAGGTAAGAACTTCGCTCCCGAGTCGGAGGTGTTACAGAGTGGTAAACATCACACATAACAATGACTCAGCATGTACTTAACAGTATAACATATTAAAAGACTATAAAATAAAGAGCATAAAATATAAAAAGTAAATTTTTCCACCACGACAGATAGATAGATAGATAGATAGATAGATAGATAGATAGATAGATAGATAGATAGATAGATAGATAGATAGATAGATAGATAGATATGCTCACACACCTATACATACACACATACACATACATATATACACAAGTATAAACATATATATACACACTCACACACCTAAACACACACATACATATATACACAAGTATAAACATATATATACACACTCACACACCTAAACACACACATACACTACAAACAAAAAGTTAAGGATATTTTTTTTAATTTTTGGGCTGTTTTTTTCCTTTGGGATTCCTGCACAGCGCTTTAGTTTTATTTACAAATGGTAAAAAATTACAAAAAAAATGAAAAGAAAAATGAAAAATCCTCTACTTTTTTGTCTGTAGTGCATATGCACACACCCCAAACACAGTGTTTCTGCTGGTCAGGTTTTTCTTCTGTGGTGCACTGCTCCAGTTAAATCCTGGCCTCCACACCATACATTCAATACCAAACATCAATAATAATCCTACACATTAGACTATGCACATTAAACTCTTAAATTCAAAATGTTCCAGTTTTCCAACAGAACAGCGGTTACAGTAGTAGTGTTTTCCATATTTATGGGTCGGTTCTGCTGTCTGTCACTACCGGATCAACTGACCACGTGTGCACAAGTGCAACACTAACTCTGTTTGGACAAACTGACCCACACCTGTTGGTTCAGACATTCAGGATCATTCTGTACTGCAGATGACTGTCAATGAGTATACCATTTTCATTATTAAATGTTATTATTACATTATTAAACGCTGTTGGGATGTAGTTATTTTCTTTCCTTAAAAAGGCAGAGCAGAAACAGACCAACCCACGCACACACATTAGAACAGCAAATTATACAATATGTACTAGACTATATATTATCAACACAGTAATTAAAGAAATACACATAAATAAGTGGGAAAAATGTGTTATGGTATTAAAATTATGTGGAATTAAACAGGCTGATGGACACAGAAATGGTTTCCTGTGTCTTACAATGAAGATGTTAACAACCAAGGATGTTCAGAACATACAGAAATCTGCACAAATACTAAACACATTTTTATTTGATCACAACAGGATCTAATGTTACATCACCAAATGTTCCTGTGTTCAAACTGAAATTCTGTTTTACAGACATTACAGTTTAAGATCCTGTTCGAATGTTCATATCCTATTAGTTCAAAACTAACATCAGAATATTATATTAGTTCAATCACAACAAAGGAACTAATATTATTTAATAAAAGAGTGTTAAATAATACTAAATAAAATATAAACAAAAAAGAAAAACAAAAAACTAAAATGAACCTCCACAATATCTGCATTTGAATAAACACCTAAAATATCAATACAGTACTTTTTAATATTGGTACAGTATTGTGAAATGAAGTATCGCGATATATTGCAGAACCGATATTTTCTTACAGCCCTAGTCTTCAGATGCTGAATTTACTGCCTGAAACACATTCATTTGCATTAACAGTGGAATGGAGGGTTGACTGCTGTGTTCAAAGTCAAAAGCTGAACAACCACATTGTTATTCCACCTTAAACATACATATATATGACTTTTCCATACATTGTGCATAGAACTGAATAATACATACATTTGCATATTTTCTCGAACCTCCACATTGTAGGAAATGACCATTTAACCCTTATCTTCCTGACAGATTTCTTACAGCGTTTGCATAAGCCTGGTGTTATCTGCGTTTCCTAATAAGAACGCTGCCTCTGAGGAACCGAACACACAGCAGAAAACGGAAAAAAAAAAAAAAGGAGGGTGGAAGCCTTTCAAAGTCATGCCTGAGCGCCTCCTGCATTTCTTTGTGTAATCACACAGGAACTGAGCACCGGGGGCTTGTTTCTGGGTTACTGTAGGGCGTTTGAGGAGCTCCACATCTGATCTGGACGGACAGTTAACCTTCTGAGAAGTCGACGGGTCTATGGACCATCAAACATACCACTATTATCACGTTTATTATGTTGAGATAATGGTATGGGTGTTTATAAGGAGTTAAGAAAGAATTAGACGATTCAATCAACAGTAACTTGAGACAATAAAATTAAAAACGCCGCTACGTTCCAGTCCTGTGGTCTGGATGCACATCAGTCTAACACTAGAAGTGGGCAGGACTTTCACTGGAGGAGAACTCAACTCATCCAATCAAAGTCCGTATATGATTTCTATCAGCGATCAATACTGATATCTGCAACTGTTTACATATTATAAACCATTGAAATCTCATTCATTCATTCATTCATTACATGTAAAGAGAAATTTTGGATAAAGACACTTTGTTTATATTAAATAAAAATGAACAAACATGAATGAAATAATCTACAAAATGATAATGTGACAAAATAAGCAAAAAAAAAGACAAAACTGAGTAAAAAAAAGAATAAAATAAGCACCACAATGAACAAAAAATGGCCAAACTAATCAATAGAATGAATAAAAATGAAAAGTAAGTCAACAGAAAAGTACGAAATATGAAGGAAATAAGCCCCAAACTGAACACTAATGAATGAAATAACCTACAAAATGATAATGTGATTAAAATACGCACACAAAAAAGAAACTGACAAAATTGAGTAAAAAATAATGAAATAAGCACCAAAATGAACAAAAAAATAGCCAAACTAATCAATAGAACAAATAAAAATGAACAATAAATTAACAGAATAGTAAAAAAAAAAAAAAAAAAAAATGAAGGAAATAAGCCCCAAACTGAACACAAATGAATGAAATAACCAACAAAATGATAATGTGATAAAATAAGCAACAAAAAAAAACTGACAAAATTGAGTAAAAAATAATAAAATAAGCACCAAAAAGAACAATAGCAGCCAAACTAATCAATAGAACAAATAAAAATGAACAATAAATTAACAGAAGAGTAAAAAACATGAAGGAAATAAGCCCCAAACTGAACAAAAATGAATGAAATAATCTACAAAATTATAACGTGACAAAATGAGCAAAAAAAATGGACAAAATTGAGTAAAAAACAATAAAATAAGGACCAAAATGAACAAAAATAGCCAAACTAATCAATAGATCAAGTAAAAATGAACAATAAATTAACAAAATATTGAGAAACATGAAGGAAATAAGCCCCAAATTGAACAAAAATGAAGGAAAAACAACAAAATCTGCTCAAGTAATCAATAAAATGAAGATAAATTAATTAAATGTGCCATGAGCAAAGTAGATGTTAATGATGTTTTTAACTGAGTCACTTTTTCTTCAGTTTTCTCTGTTTCACAATAATAACCTTTGAATTTACTCCGACTTTTTATGAACATCTACATGATCAGTGAAGTAAATGTAAGAAAATACAGGAAACAAGCCACAAACTGAACAAAAACAAAAGAAAAAAATACAAAAATAGGCAACAAAATGTAGGAAAATAAGCAAAATAAGTGACAAAATGAACAAAAATGAAGGAAAAACTGTAAAATCAGCCAAAGTAATCAATGAAAGGAAGATACATTTAAAAAATTAGTAAGTACCATGACAAAAGCAAGGTTGTACATGTTAATTAATATGCTTTACTGAAAGTCACTTTTTCTACATATAACCTTTGAATTTACTGTGAGTTTTAATAAACATCTACATGATCAGTGAATTAAATCTAAGAAAATAAAGGAAAGAAGCCACAAACTGAACAAAAAACGGAGGACAAAAATAATAAAATAGGCGACAAAATGTAGAAAAATAAACAAATTAAGTGACAAAACAAATAAAAATGAAGGAAAAAAAATAAAATCTGGAAAAAAAAGTGTCTGCCAAATGCATAAACATAACATAAAATCTGCCAACGTAATCAATAAAAGGAAGATACATTTAAAAAAATTAATAAGTACCAAGAGAAAAGTAAGGTTGCAGATGTTACTGATTTTTTTTTTAAACTGAAAGTCACTTTTCTTCAGTTTTCTCTGTTTTGATAAAATAACCTTTGATTTTACTCTGATTTTTTATGAACATCTCCATGATCAGTGAAATAAATGTGAGAAAATACAGGAAATAAGCCACAAACTGAACAAAAACGGAGGAAAAAATAATAAAATAGGCAACAAAATGTAGAAAAATAAACAAAATGAGTGACAAAATTAACAAAAATTCATAAGTACCATGAGAAAAGCAAGGTTGTACATGTTAATTAATGATATGTTTTACTGAAAGTCACTTTTTCCGCATATAACCTTTGAATTTACTGTGAGTTTTAATAAACATCTACATGATCAGTGAATGAAATATGAGAAATTACCTGATTTACACTGAAAAATGCTAAATAAAGAGGATAATACCATAATAAATGGATATAAATCCCTTAGTAAAGGTTAAATGTAGTTAAATTCATGTGGAAGTCTTCATAAAACAGTTGCAGGTGTTTGAGGGTTATATTTTTCCACTTACAGACTGTGGAGTCTGTTCAAAGATAGAAGATGTTCGTTAATGCAGCTGCCATGCATGTCATCCACATCATCTCTACAGGTTTGATTCGACTGAACTATTAAAATTCGCTCTGGGTCTCGGGGGGCATTTCCTGACATAAAGCTCATGAAATTACAATAAAATACTTTACAGACTTTCACTTACAACGACCAGCCTCCAAAGTTCTAAAACAGTAAAAAGAATAAAGCTGATTGTGTTCATTTATACTGACGGTTTTTGGAGTTTTTATATTATCATTGATCATGTAAATAGTATTATCTGATCTGTTTTATCAGATAACTACGGAAGAGGATTAGGGCCACAAAAATAATAAAAAAAATTAAGGTCCAATATATTTTTTTTATTATTATTGTGAGTCCGAATTCTGACTTTAATCTTGGAATTCTGACTTTTAATTTTTTTTTTATTATTGTTCTGAGATTAAAGTCAGAATGCTGAGAAAAAAAGTCGGAATTCTGACGTTTTTCTTAGAATTTTGACTTTCAGTTTTGCGTGATATACCAGTTGCACTATGCCTGAAAAAACACCTCTTGCCAGTGCAAAAACTTTTAGTTGAAAAACAAGAGTTTTAGTGAAATTGTCGTTTTTCCATCAGGTAAATTTTTATATGCAAGTTATATTGGCGCAATGTGAGGGTCAGTGGAAAAGCGACTCGTGTCATCAGCGTACATCTGAGAATTCATTCATGTAAACATATAGATGACGGGGCCTAAGACGGTCCCCTGAGGGATCCCATTGTAAATTTAATTAAACATAGATATATGATCACTGATAACGTCACAAAACATAATGATCAGAGTATTAGTGTGAATGTAAACAAGGTCAGTGTCATCAGCATACATCTGTAAATTAATTAATGTAAACATACAAATGAGGGGGGCCAAAGACAGTCCCCTGAGGGATGCCATTGTAAATTTAATTAAACACCAATTTCTGATCAATAATAGTCTAATAACGCCACAAAACAGATGATCACAGTTTTAGTGCGAATGGAGACGAGGTCAGTGTGATCAGCGTACATGTGTAGACCTACATCTGTAAAATCATTAGCGGAAATGTACAAATAATGGGGCCTAAGACGGTCCCCTGAGGGATCCCACTGTAACTTTAATGAAACACAGATTTATGATCACGAATAATCCAATAACGCCACAAAACAAATACTGATCACAGTTCTAGTGTGAATGTAGGCGAGGTCAGTGTCATCGGCACACATCTGTAAATTCATCTGTGTAAACGTACAAACGATGAAGCCTAAGACGGTACCAAGGGATACCATTCTCAGCTTAATGAAACAGATTTATGATCACAAATAACCTAATAACACCACAAAACAAATAATGATCACAGTTTTAGTGCGAATGTAAACAAGGTTAGTGTCATCAGCGTACATCTATAAATTCATTATTGCAAACACATGAATGATGGGGCTTGAGAACACCCCCTGAGGGATCCCATTGTAAATTTAATAAAACACAGATTTATGATCACTAAGAATCTCATAATGCCAAAAAAACATAATGATCACAGTTTCAGTGTGAATGTAAACAAGGTTAGTGTCATCAGAGTACATCTGTAGACCTACATCGGAAAATTCATTAATGCTAGCACATAAATGATGGGGCTTGAGACGGTCCCCTGAGGGATCCCATTCTCAGTTTGATGAAAGCATAATTTTAACTCCACAAATCAGAAAATTATTACAGTTTTAGTGTGGATGTAAACAGGGTCGATCTGTAGCGCTCAGATCCACGTAAACAATAAAAACATAAATAACGACATAATCTTTGCATTAGACTCAGACGATGTGTTAGACAGACCCGTCCATGACACTCATCTGATTTTTTTTTAAGGACAAACTCAACCCGGTTGGTCTTCAGTTTCACTTCCTTGTGCTTTATGTCCCTTCGACACCTGTTGTGTTTATATTTAAAGCGCAGACTGAATGGAAATCCCACAGAGTGAACACATGTTTACTGGTGGATTTATCAGCCTGAAAATCTGCACATGGGTCTGATTCACAGACCATCCACCAGGAGACGGGATCCAAACCAGCACATACACCACATACCCAACTCATATATGGACCTTAATGGAACCGACACGTTTACCTAAACCAGAGGTGTCAAACATACGGCCCATGGACCAAAACCAGCCCCCAAAGGGTCCAATCTGGTCCATGGGATGAATATGTGAAATAGAAAAATGAAAATTGAAAATATTAATCAATGATGTTAAAATCATCTTAGTTCAGGTTCCACATACAGAACAATTTGATCTAAAGTGGATCAGAACCAGTAAAATACTATAATAACCTACAAATAATGACAACTACATATTTCTTTTTGTTTTAGTGCAAAAAAGTCAAAAAGTTTACATTTACAAACTATTCTTAAGTTCTTAAAAGTATTAAGTGTAATTTTAATAAAATTCTGCCTGTTACTAAATGTTTTGTGCATTTGTAATTCTGTAGAACTGACGCATAGTGTTGTAAAAACTGTGCTTATTTTTCTTCAAAAATGTGAGGTTGATCCTGTTATTCCCATGATGAAGTATAGTTTATACAAGTAAACAGAAACATATACTGTAATTTTACTTTTTTCACTGTAAAACAGAAAAGTTTGGAGTTGACATCATTTATAGGTTATTATTTTACTGGTCTGACCCATTTGAGATCAGGAATGAAAATAATGTATTATTAATCACAGGAGAAGTGTTGTGTGTTACAGTTTATCCATGAAAGTATAAGAGAGAGAGAGAGAGAGAGACAGAGAGAGAGAGAGAGAGAGAGAGAGAGACAGAGAGAGAGAGAGAGAGAGAGAGACAAAGACAGAGAGTGAGAGAGAGAGAGAGAGAGACAGACAGTGAGAGAGAGTGAGAGAGAATGAGTGAGAGAGAGACAGAGAGAGAGAGAGAAAGAGACAGACAGAGACAAAGACAGAGAGAGAGTGAGTGAGAGAGAAAGAGAGAGAGAGAGACAGAGAGACAAAGACAGAGTGAGAGAGAGAGAGACAGAGAGAGAGAGAGAGAGAGACAGAGAGACAGAGAGAGACAGAGAGACAAAGACAGAGTGAGAGAGAGAGAGACAGAGACAGAGAGAGAGAGACAAAGACAGAGAGTGAGAGACAGAGATAGAGAGAGAGAGACAGCGACAGAGAGAGAGAGACAAAGACAGAGAGTGAGAGAGAGAGAGAGAGACAGACAGAGAGACAGACAGAGAGTGAGAGAGAGAGAGAGAGAGACAGAGAGAGAGACAGAGACAGAGAGACAAGGAAAGAGACAGAGACAGAGAGAGAGACAAAGACAGAGAGTGAGAGAGAGAGAGAGAGACAGAGACAGAGAGAGGGAGGGAGAGAGAGTGAGAGAGAGAAAGCGAGACAGAGAGACAGCGAGAGGGAGAGAGACAGAGAGAGAGGGAGAGAAAGAGAGAGAGAAAGAGAGACAGAGAGAGAGAGACAGAGTGAGTGAGTGAGTGAGTGAAACAGAGAGAGACAGAGAGAGTGAGAGAAAGAGAGAGAGACAGAGTGAGTGAGTGAGTGAGTGAGTGAGTGAGTGAAACAGAGAGAGACAGAGAGAGTGAGAGAAAGAGAGAGAGAGAGTGAGAGAAAGAGAGAGAGAGAGACAGAGAGAGAGAGACAGAGAGAATGAGTGAGAGAGAGAGTGAGAGAGAGAGACAGAGAGAAAGAGAGAGTTAGTGAGAGAGAAAGAGAGAGATAAAGAGAGAGATAAAGAGAGAGAGAGAGATACAAATTAAAACAATTAAAACAGCAACTTGTACATTATGAAGTAGACAAATAATTGAGTAAGTCAAATAAATCTACATAAATTGTAGAAAATCCATGTTGTGTGTCATTAAACCTCTGCTGTTATCCACTACAGTTCAACGGTCTGATGGTCTGAATCTTTAACTAAAACCACTCTGACGTCCCAGACCTGACCCTGACCCTATCTGCTGTCCTTATCCTCCTTTTCCAGGCTGATTTACCGTCTGCTCCTTCCAGGACCGTTCCCTCAGAAAAGTGGAGCACCACCAACTTATGGATTTAAACTCAGAGCATATACAGCTCCTTTAGCTAAACATTTATTGAGTATGTATTCCCCAGCCGTATACCGCTGCACCGCTAAACAAGAAAAGTGCCTCGTCAGCGCCCTGTTGTCATTTCCATGCACAGATTTAGCGGCGACAGCCTGACAACTCCTGTGGCCTTTAGAAAGTGACACAGTTTGGGTGTGGGCTGCAGCTGTGGAGTCGCACAAGTCCGACTTTCACTGTTTATTTAACGGAGTCGGAAGAAAAAGTGGAAAACTTCATCCAAGGGCATGTTAGTGAATGGGAGTCCAAGTCCTCTGACATACAGACATGAGACGTAAAAGGTCTGAGATACACACAACGGTCCGTCCAAAAGAATGAGGTGACGATAAAATATTCATGGTTTCGTTTTCTGCATGTGTCAGGAACGCACAATAGAAGGAAAATCTGCAATGGGCGATAACATTATCCAGTCCAATAAATAAAAAAACCTCGCAGACGACAGCTCATTTACACCAGTTCATCTGATGGTAGACGGAGAATAGAAGTGAGATCTGATGGACTGGAACAGGGGTGTCAAACATGAGGCCCCTGGACCAAAACCGGGCCCCCAGATGGTCCGATCCGGCCCATGGGATGAATTTGCAAAGTGGAAAAATTCGTTATGGAACTTAATAATAATTATGACAAGTCTGATGAATATGAGTGAATTGAATATCAAACAGTGATGCATGAACCCCGATTAAGCAAAAAAAATAAACTTTATGAGAAAGGATTGAAATACTGATGTATCTGGAGGTGAAATATGACACAAATCCTTGTGCCTGACTCTGTGGGTTCCTTTAGGGAATTAGTAAAGCGTCTTTAAGTGTCACTTTCAGTTTGTACGGTCGTATGATATGCATGTACTCATTGTGAGGTACATACAGCACGGAACTCACCCCGTCCCCCGTCTATTCCCTGGATGGACCTGTTCTTAGAAGCGCTGGGGGGGGGGGGGGGGCAAACATACAGCCCGTGGGCCAAAACTGGCCCGCCAAAGGTTCTAATTTGTCCCAAAGTATGAATTTGAAAAGTGCATATATTATATTGAGTTACTAAGAGTCAAAGGTGTCATACTTGTTTTAGTTCAGGTTCCACATTCAGCCCAATTGTGATCTCAAGTAAAATATTAGTATAATAATATAATAACCTATAAATAATGACTCCAAATTTAAATCAGAATTTCATCGTATAAAGTATTGGTATTGGATCGGTATCAGCAAAACTAACCATTAAAATAATCAGATCACAAGGAAAAAAATGCAGATCGGGACATCACTAGTGTTTACATTACAAACAAGAACATTTAAAGGGTTAATAATATGACAGTTATTGATTATTTGGTATTTTATTTTTATTTATGGCTCAAGTTGACAAAATACAACAAAAAAAAAAAAAAAGTAAAAAGTTCCAAACTGTATGAAACGTATTCTGACATTACCACGATGCTGTGCAGATTATACACGTTCAGTGATTACAAGGGTTGGATAGCGGAAGGGTTAATAAATCCAGTTGGCATGAATACTTAAATGATGTTTTAACAGTGAATGACGAGGAGCGCCGACAGATCTGAGCCGAGTCAAGTGGAGCTTAAGTAAAACAGCGATGGTGAATTTGATGTGGCGATAACAGGCCGGGCTGAGACGGCTGCAGCCGACTGGGAGACTGAGCAAATTTAATGAATAGGAGGAAAGAGGTTTTCCTTGGCTAGACTCCATTTTGTCAACAACAATTGTTTTTTTGCAAATACAGCAGGCCTGGGGAAAGGTGTCAAGCAGCGAATATCTTTTTTTACTTTTGCAAGAAATCTCACTTCAGCACAGACAGAAAATTGGAATCAGCTCAACACCTGCAGAAAGAAACACTAAGAAAATAAACCAGAAAAAGTGTGAAAATCAACCAGTAAAACCATGAAAATCAACCAGTAAAACCATGAAAATAAACCAGAAAATAAACCGGTAAAACAATGAAAATCGACCAATAAAACCATGAAAATAAACCAGTAAAACCATGAAAATCGACCAGTAAAACCATGAAAATCAACCAGTAAAACCATGAAAATCAACCAGTAAAAGCATGAAAATAAACCAGTAAAACCATGAAAATAAACCAGAAAATAAACCAGTAGAACCATAAACATAAACCAGCAAAAGCATGAAAATAAAACAGTAAAACTGTGAAAATAAACCAGCAAAACCAAGAAAATCAACCAGTAAAACCATGAAAATCAACCAGTAAAACCATGAAAATAAACCAGAAAATAAAGCAGTAAAACTATGAAAATAAACCAGTAAAACCATTAAAAATAAACCAGAAAATAAAGCCGTAAAACCATGAAAATCAGCCAGTAAAACCATGAAAATAAAGCAGTAAATCTATGAAAATATACTTCAAACCTGTCAGTCATTTTAGTTCAGAGGCCACATATGAACCAATGGGATCTCTAGTGAAATAACTAAATAACCCATAAAGTAATGACATCTACCATCCAAACAAACAAACCATGGCTTAAAAATAGAAAAAGAAAATGAAGGCCTGAACTAAACCGAGGAATTGGAGAACTGTTTTTATTTATACTGTATTATAACGCAAATTTTTATTAATTCAAAAATTTGAAAACCAAAATTTCTCAAAACTATCATTAAACTTTGTAGACACTGTCCCAATGAAGCAACATAAAAATTTGAAATACATCCAACCAGTAGTTTTGTCAGAGATGTTTGAAGAAATTGCTAACGAAGATGACAACAAAGACAACGAATGTGACATAAAAAAAAAAAAAACTTGAAATGAATCCTACCAGTAGTTTCATCAAAGACGAAGATTGTTTAAATGTAGACATTGATGACCTTGAATTTGACCCTTCAAGGTCAAAGGTCATGGACCCAAATGAAAGTCCATATATGGCTTCCTATCAGTGATCAAGAGGAACTGTGTTGATATCTGTAACTATTTACATGTTTTAAACCATAAGGCTAAAATATGGACCATTAGAAATAAAGGCACATTTTCGTATTTCAACAAAAATGAACAAAATACTCAACGAAATGGAAAAAAATGAACAAAAAAAAAAAAAGAACAAAATAATCAACAAAATGAACAAAGATGAACAAAATAATCAACAAAATCAACAACAAAAAAAACAAAACAAAATAATCAACAAAATCAACAAAAATTAACAAATTACTCAACAAAATGGACAAAAATGAAAAATAATCTACAAAATTAATAAAATAAGTCCATATATGACTTACATCAATGATCAATAGGAACTATATTGATATCTGGAACCATTTGCATGTTATAAACCATCACAATATGGACCGATAGAAGGAAAGGAACGTTTTAATATTTCAGCAAAAATGAACAAAATGCTCAAAAATGAACAAAAAAATCAACAAAATAAACAAAATTGGACAAAATACTGAAAAAATGGTCAAAAATGAACAAAATAATCAACAAAATGGACAAAAATGAACAAAATAATGATCAAAATGGAGGAAAAAAAAAAAAATCTACAAAATTTGTAAAATAAATCCATATATGACTTCTATCAGTGATCAACAGGAACTATATTGATATCTAGAACCATTCACATGTTATAAACTATCACAATATGGACCATTAGACATGAATGCAAATTTGTCAAAAATTCAAAAAAAACAAAATATCTCAAAACTGTCAAAATGTGTGGACATTGTCCCAAGAAAAATTGGAAATGAGCCCGACAAATTGCTAACGAAGACAACGATGGGGAGATAAAAACTCGGATAACTGCGATGTGAAGAACCGTGGCTGTACTGTATGTGTCTGAACTGATAAACATGGTCTTCACCCTTTAAACGGACTCAAACATGACACTACATCTCCAGTGTGGACTCCTGATGCTGATGCCAGTGTCAGCGTGCCGTATTTTCCCCAGAGTTCGTCTTGGCAGGCGTCCCGTGCCGCCGCCTGTGACGCTGTGACTGGTTTACGTTTCACTCCCAGTCATCCTGTCTGTTTGTTTCCGATTCCCTCCGTTAGTCGCGTTCTGCGCTCGACGGTCCGTGCCTCGGCGGCGCTCGTTTGCGTGGCGGCGTCTTTGCCGCTGTGTACGGCGTGTCCTCATTACTCAAACATCAAGCGTGTTGCATTAACGCACCCTGACAGCTCCGCCTTGACTCTATTGATGTATGCTCAGTTTGACATTTGGGCAGGATTCTGTCCTCTCCCCACCGGCCCGCTGTTTGTTTTCATCTGCTTCTTTCTGTCTGACACTTCTCAGCCTCGGTGGACTCTTGAACCCTGTCCGTCAACGTGGACTTCTACTGTCCCCCCAGTCCATTTGGTCCATCCCAGTCCAGGTTCCCCTCACAATGACCCTCAGCGCTGGGATGGAATTATCCAGATTTAGACTTCTACTCCACTGCTGCCCACAGGAAAATTCAGTACGTTCTAATCCACTGTTTGTTTGTCCGTCAGCTTTGGTTACACTACCCGCTTTTCCATTGACCCTCAAATTGCACAAATATAAGTTGCACATAAAAATTTACCCAGTGGAAAAACGACAATTTCACCAAAAGTCTCATTTTTTGATTAAACGTTTTTTGCACTGGCAAGAGGTGGTTTTTCAGGCTTAGCGCAAATGGTATTTCACGCAAAACTGCACTGGAAAGCCCTAATGGAAAAACCGACATTACGCACTTCTGTTTTTCCGACATTTAGTAAATATGGGTAAAGTCTTGCGCAGATGTCCAATGGAAAAGTGGCTTCTGATTTTAGCGGATAGATCAGAATTTTTAAAATCATGCAAAAATAAACAATTTAAGAATTCTGAACAGATACGAAATTGTGAAAACATAAAGTTTAAAGTGTGCCTAATATGTTCACTCTAGTCGCTTTTCCATTGACCCTCAAATTGCGTGACTATAACTTGCGCATAAAAATTTACCTAATGGAAAAACGACAATTTCGTCAAAAGTCTCATTTTTCGATTAAAAGTTTTTTGCGCTGGCAAGAGGTGGTTTTTTTGGGGCGTAACGCAAATGGTATATCCCACAGAACTGCAATGGAAAGACTTTTTTTCGCAACTAGAGTCAGGTGAATAAAAAAAGCGGATGTTGATGGACATTACAACAAGCGAAGAAGAAATATGGTGCGGTATGTGTGGACACACCAGGAAACCAAAACATTTTTTAATTTAGTAGGAGATAGAGGGGTAATATATAATAATAATGAATATATCTGTAAATCAACACCATATTTACGCTCATGTTTATGGAATGACTTCTCGTGTCATCTCGCGATAATAAATAAATCATCGCATTTGTGATTTAATGGAAAAACCGACATTACACACTTCTGTTTTTTCGACATTTAGTGAATATCGGTAAAGTTTTGCGCAGATGTCCAATGGAAAAGCGACTACAGTTTTTAACAGTGAAATCCTGAATTTAACAAGTGGAAAAGTAGGCGGAGCTTACCAATACCGCCACCCCATCGCACAACACTGATTAATTATGAGTCTTAACATTCAGTCTTGCCAAAAACTTTTACAGAATTAGTGCAAAAATTCAGAGAAAAATATGTGCAAAATTTGAAAGGCATCAGGTGAATAGTGTCCAAGTGGAAATTTTCAAAATGTGTTAAAAATACAAAAATTTTAAAATCAGCCGTACTGCACTTCAAATGGTGGAAGAGAATATGTGTCAAATATGAAAAAAATCTGGTGAATATTGTCAGAGTAATCAGTTGGAAAAATTTTCTAAGTTGAAATTTGTGAAAATTTGTAAAATCAATCAATCAATCACTAACTACATAAAAATCAAGAAATTAAAAGTCAGCCATGAAACTGAACTGCACCTTTCCTGGTGGTAAAGAACGTGTGTCAAATATGAAATGAATTTCAATATAGTTAGAGAAATGTTTGAAAAATTTCCAAAGTTCAAAATTTCAACAAATTGTAAAAAAAAAAAAAAAAAAAGAAATTGAAATTCTACCATGAAACTGTGTACTGCACTTCTAATGGTTGTAAAGACTGTCAAATATGAAAAGAATCAGGTGAATAGAGTTAGAAAAATGGGTTGGACAAATTTTCCAAGTTAAAATAAATAAATAAGCAAACAAACAAACAAATAGATGAATAAATCCTCCCCCCCCCCCCCCCCCAAAAAAAAAAAAAAGAGAAAAAAAAGAAAATTAAAATTCAGCCATTAAACTGTGCACTGCACCTTTCCTGGTGGTAAAAAACTTGTCAACTACAAAAAGAATCTGAATATTGTTAGAGAAATAAGTTTGTCAAATATGAAAATAATTGGATGACTAGAGTCAGAAAAATGGGTTGGACAAATTTTACAAGTTAAAATTCTCAAAAATTTGTCAAAAAATAAATACATACATACATAAACAAACAAATACATACCCCCCACCCCAAAAAAAACCCTCAAGAAATTTAAATTCAGCTATGAAACTGTGTACTGCACCTCTCCTGGTGGTAAAGAACGTGTCAAATATGAAATGAATCAGATGAATATTGTCAGAGAAGTAAGTTCAACAAATTTTCAAAAATTTGTTAAAAATCCCCAAATTTTAATTCAGCCATGAAACTGTGTACTGCACCTCTAATGGCAGCAAAAAATGTGTCAAACATGGATCAAATATGAAAAGAACTGGGTGTCAAAGAAATCAGTTGGACAAATTTTCGAATATTTGTAAAAGAAATTAAAATCTGACCATGAAACTGTTCAATGCACCTCTAACATGTGTCAAATATGAAAAGAATCAGGTGAATACTGTCCGAGAAACCAGTAAAGTCGTGAATGCAGGTTTTTTTTTCTTTAATTTCAGTCGATTATTTTCAGGGTGGTAGCTGAAGGATGTGAACTCTTCTTCCTTTTCTTCGATGGATGAACATTAAAAATAACGGCTGTCGCTGCAGCCCTTTAGTGCTTTTTAATAGTCAACAGGACTTTGACTGAAGCTTTACAGTGGAAACATCTGAGGTAGAAGATGTACACGGTGGTAAATATAAAACTGAACATACATATATACATAAAAACATACATACAGCCCCAGCACAAATAAACAACACAGTGTTATTTTGTGCCTTGGATCTAGAGGAACCACAGCTGAAGAACACATTCTGCTGATTATATGCTTTTACATTGATTTTAGTATTTAGTGTGATTTTCAGTCCATGATCTGAACACTTCTACCACCTCTGCAGGTTCTTTTTTTCTTTCAACACTGATATAATAATAACTCATTGTCGCAGCATTTGGGAGGATTATTAAAACATGAATCTTATTGTACTTTCTAATTCATACACCTCAAACATTAAATATTAAACATGACAAGAAACTGTGAGAATGGCACTGACACTTAAAATAATTTTTAACATAAAACACTGCAAATTTAATTATAAAACTCAATTTATCTCAGTGAAATAATGGGCTGATATCAGTGTATAAATGAGTACTGAGTATTAAATATGCGTACCAAAATCCAAATGTTGAAACTCTACTTAGAACCTTCTGAAGATCCAAAAGTTTATTAAAGCTTCTGAAGTTCGGGAAAAGCTGCTCAACAACAGGAGGTTTAGAGGAACGAGTAAAGCGTCTGTAAGTTTCACTTTCACTCTGCGCTTGTATTCATTATGAGATCTGGTTGTGATGAGCGAGTCGGGTTTCTTTAATCCCGTGGGGCTTTTGTGGAATTATTTGACCCGCCCCAACCCGACCAGCGACTAACGCACGACCCCAAACGTACCCCCTTATAAAACCTGGACAGACCTGTCCACAGACACTATAGCAGTGGAAAATATAAGGTTCTAATTTGTCCCACAGTATGAATTTAGAAAGTGCAAAAATTATACTAAAGTTACAAAGGGCCAAAGGTGTCATAGTTGTTTTAGTTCAGGTTCCACATTCAGACCAATTGGGATCTACAGTAAAATAATAGAATAATAACCTATAAATAATGACGACAAATTTCAATCAAACTTCATTGTAAAAAGGCCAGATCGGATTGGTATCTGCAAAACTAATCCCAAAAAAAAAAAAAAAAAAAAAAAAAAAAAATCAGATCGGAAGCAAAAAAATCCAGATCAGTACATCACTACTTGTAGCAAAAAAAAAGGAAAATACATGATTTACAGTGAAAATTGCAACATACAGAGGATAATATAATAATAAACGGGGATAATTCCCTTAAAAAAATGTTAAATAGAGAGAAAAATTAATTTGGGAATTGACACAAAATTAGCACTGGGTCTTTATGGGTTAAAAAAAACAAATGAAGCAGTTTTCTGGATCTGACAGTGCAGTGTCATCAGCGAAATAAACCGACTATTTCCTTGTAATGTTGTATTTAAAGGGGCTGGAGACTTTCGTGACCAATTTTTCATCAGATCTGTCAAACCTCAGTCATGTCCTCAGTATCATGAATCTGTCAGTCTGTCTGTCATTACTCAGCTGAATCTCTTGCATTACGGAACAGTTTCTTAGTGCCATCCACCAGAAACAAACCATGTGTTTACAAACGAGCCGGGAGGGAACTCGGGCATCTTTGGAATTTTGTCGCAACGTGCATTGTGGGAAATGGAGGTTTGCATAGCCACCTGCAGCAGCAGCACGACCGTATGATATTATATGGATGAAACAAATACGTGGAAACGGCTGGAGGAATATGCATGGAAGGAAGGGAGTTCCTGCCGTTTCCGATTGTGTCTGTTCCAGCTTCCACTGTCAGGCGGCTGCACGAGCCTTCGTTTCCCACAATGCACATCACAACAAAATTCCAAAGATGCCCGAGTTCCCTCCCGGCTCGTTTGTAAACACATGGTTTGTTTATGGTGGATGGCACTAAGAAACTGTTCCATAATGCAAGAGATTCAGGTGAGTAATGACAGACAGACTGACAGATTCATGATTCTGAGGACATGACTGAGGATGGACAGATATGATGAAAAATTGGTCACGAAAGTCTGCAGCACCTTTAAATATGACATTATAAGGAAATAGAGTCGGTTTGTTTTGCTGATGATACTGCACTGTCAGATCCAGAAAACTGCTTCATTTATGTTTTTTTAACCCATAAAGACCCAGTGCTAATTTTGTGTCGATTCCCAAATGAATTTTTCTCTCTATAACACACGGTTTGTTTATGGTCAAAAATTGGTCATGAAAGTCTCCAGCACCTTTAACAAACAGTTAAATCTGTATGAATCCAATCTCCTGCTCATGAACGCTGAGTCCACTGTTGTGTTCTTCTTCTGTGGTGTTTCTGTGTTTCCGTGTCAAATCCACCTGGTTCCTAATGGTTTCCCTTACAGCCTGCTGTCTTTAATAGAGCTGAGCAAGACAACATGATGACACACCATAGACGCCTCCAGCCAAAGCCTCTGTCTGTTTCACTCCCTCCCTGTTCGCTTTTATCAAACACACCACAGAAAACCTACTGTTGTGATTACAAAACTGTTCTTAGGAGGAAAAACCTGACCTCTGTGTTCTCGGATGGGGGTTTGTGTAAAATAGATCCACTGGAGGAACATCTGTAAATGAGTTCCAGATGTACGAAGTAAACATCTGGACACCTTGGGCACTAAACTGCAGAGACTGTCTCTATATACGGTCATGTACGAGTCGAACATGGGCGTTAACGTCGGCCCAGTGTTGATGTAGTCAGATGTTAACAATGACAAACACTGAGGAGAAGAACGGGAAGATGGAGACGACGGCGTAGGTGTGGATGAATACTGCAGACGGGGGAACACAA
This sequence comes from Sphaeramia orbicularis, assembly GCF_902148855.1. Classification (NCBI taxonomy): domain Eukaryota; kingdom Metazoa; phylum Chordata; class Actinopteri; order Kurtiformes; family Apogonidae; genus Sphaeramia; species Sphaeramia orbicularis. The sequence goes on along the minus strand of NC_043979.1, from coordinate 47,982,747 downwards.
AATAGTTCCAGTGTCCCTGTAGGTCAGTGTCAGGCTCTATCTGTGAGGTTGTCAGGTTCTGTTCTATGTTCCAGTCCTGGTTCTGTTCTATGTTCCAGTCCTGGTTCTGTACTATGATCCAGTCCTGTGGTTCTGGATGCACATCAATCTAACAATAGAAGTGGGTGGGACTTTCACTGGAGGAGAACTCAACTCATCCAATCACAGTCCATATATGACTTCTATCAGTGATCAATACGAACTAGACTGATATCTGGAACCATTTATATCAGGGTTCTCAAACTCATTTTCTTCCAGGTTCCACATTCAGCCCGATTTGATCTCCAGTGGGACAGACCAGTAAAATAATAACAGAATAACCTTTAAATACTCACAATTCCAAATTGTTGTCTTTGTTTCAGTGCAAAAAACCCTGTTAAATTATGAAAATACTTACTTTTATAAACTATCCAAACAAAAAAGATGTGAATAACCTGAAAAAACCTGAAATTTCTTAAGGAAAATCAGTGCAATTTTAACGATATTATGTCTCAACTTACCATTTGTCCATGTGCATTATGGATCAGATGTGCAGACACTAAACACTGAGGAACAGGAAGAAAACTGTTAAAATTGTGCTGAATTTTCTTTAGACATTTCAGGTTGTTCATATTTGTTCAGGTTATTCACATTTTATTGTTACAGGATAGTTTGTAAATGTAAATATTTTCATAATTTAACCCTTTCATGCATGAATTATGAGAACCTTAATCAAGATTTTTTTTTCCTGAGTGTTTTTATTCCTCTTTAGGCATGAAAAAAAAACAATGTGATTGAATTTTTTTTTTAAATCAACCTGTTTTTCATGAAGTTACAAAAATGTCCACTCAGCTACACCATGAATTTTATTCTTGAAGCAAAGAAACATGTATTTAAAACCCAATATCATACAGTGATATGAAAACAGTGAAATGAAACCATGTTTAATGCAGCTAATCTGATGTTTTCTCACATTTTAACATATTCTAATACTAGTTATTACTCACTTCATGGAGATAATATGCAAAAAATAAATATTAACAATTGATTTCCACTCATGCATCATCTCATAAACTGCAATTCATACCATTACTGTAACTTTGCTGTTCTTGATTGGTTCTTAAGTGTCCACTGTGTTGGTTGATATGGAACTAAAACAACAAAACTCATGAATATACAAGAGTAAAGCTGTAGAGTAACTGTCCACTGGAGTGACCACTATGCATGAAAGGGTTAATGTTATTTCTTGCACTAAAACAAAGACAAAAATGTGAAGTTTTTGTATTATTTATAGGCATTATGTAATATTATTTTTTCACATCAAACCAAGAAGAAAATATGGAGTCATTATATTCTGTAGGTTATTATGCTGTTATTTTACTTGAGATCATATTGGTCTGTATGTGGAACCAGAGCTAAACTAAATTCAACAGCTTTGACTGTGGAATTTTTGCACTTTGCTAATTTGTCACATTGGCCGGATTGGAACCTTTGCATTTGGCCCCCGGGACGCATGTTTGAGACCCCTGATTTATATGATATAAACCATCAAAATATGGACCATTAGAAGGAAAGGAACATCCAAATTTCCCAAAACTGTTTACAAACTTTGCAGAAATTGTCCCAAGAAAGATACATATAAAATTTTAAGTGACCCCGACCAGTAGTTTTAGAGAAGACGACTGCTGAAATGTAGACACAAGTCGCTTTTCCACTGACCCTCAATTTGCGCCAATATAACTTGCGCTTAAAAATTTAATTAATGGAAAAATGACAATTTCGCCAAAAACTCGTTTTTCGATTAAAAGTTTTTGCGCTGATAAGAGGTGGTTTTTTTGGGCATAGTGCAATTGGTATATCATACAAAACTGCAATGGAAAGACCTTTTTTCACAACTAGAGTCAGGTGAATTAAAAAAACGGATGTTGACGGACGTTTCAACAAGAGAAGAAGAAGAGTTTTAAACGAAACATGGTGAGGTATGTGTGGACACACCAGGAAACTGAATCATTTATTAATTAAGTACGAGATAGAGGGGAAATATATAATAATAATAATAATAATAATGAATATATCTGTAAATCAACACCATATTTACCTTCATGTTTCCAGAATTCAGACTTGTATGTGCTCGAAGATAGATTCTGTTTATTTAAATGTTATTTTGTTTTGTCTTAATTTGCTTCGTTTTGTTTCATTTTGTCTCTTTGCATTTTCGAAATAAATTTAAAAAAAAGACTTCTCGTGCCATCTTGCGATAATAAACAAATCGCATTTGTGATTTAATGAAAAAAAAACCAACATTACACACTTCTGTTTTTTCAGCATTTAGTAAATATCAGTAAAGTTTTGCACAGATGTCTGATGGAAAAGCCATTATTGTTGACCTTCAGTTTGACCCTTCAAGGTCACTCAAGGTCAAAGGTCATGGACCCAAATGAAAGCCCATATATGACTTCTATCAGTGATCAATAGGAACTATATCAATATCTATTACTATTTACATGTTATAAACCATCAAAATATGGACCATAATAAGTAAGTTTTTAATATTTGAAAAATTTGTCAAAAATTTTCAAATGAAAATTTCTCAAAACTATGAACAAACGTTGTGGACACTGCCCCAAGGAAGCAACTTTTATTTATTTATTTTAATGAAGCCGATCAGTAGTTTCAGAGTAGATAGTTTAAATGTAGACACTGGTATTTAAGGGTGTTAGTTTTTCCTTTTTCTATGTGAGACTTTTCCTTCCTGATCCACGTTCATCTGACGGTAACATTTCTTCTTGTCATTTCGTTCGTCTTTTGTCCAGAATTACACTGCTCTGTCACATATTTCCTGCTCATCTCTGTGTGGAAGAACTCGATGCATTGTCCAACTAATGACTCATATTGTCGTAATAAATGTCATTTGCAGTATAATGAAATAAAAGCCAGCCCATAATATGAAAGATTCTCCTCCTGACATGCACAGTCTTATTAGTATTTAATGAAAGTCTGGTGTTTACCGTTCAGCTGCCCACGGTAACAATCAATGCTCAGTCTGAGTTGAAATTAATCTAATAATGTGCAAAAACTATTATACACTTGGTCATATTGTAATTCTCATATTCAGGCCAATTTTTATTTTTCAACCATGATTATTTTTCTTTCTTACTCCAATGCCAGGATGATTCTTCATTTCCCACATTCATATCCCTGTTGTCTCTATAAATTACATAATTTTACCTCCAATATTTATATATTTATTTATGTATTGATAGGATTCATGGTTCAACAGTTATTAAATATTTTAGATCAGTAGATGCTTTTTTAAAACTGGTCTTAAAACCTCATTTTAATCCTTTGGCTCTTGTTTTATTGTATGTTTTATAGTTCTGTGTTTAAGATCAATGTACAGCAGTGGTCGTTCTTAAAGCGCTTCATGAATATAGTTGAGTTTTTCAGGGTTAATCAATTCAACAACCAAAATAAATAAATATATTTACTAAAAATAGAATGAAAATAGTTATTATATAATGAACATCTTTGATTTGTGGACCAAACAAGGTGTTAAATAAATATACAGCATATTAATAATAGATAATTTGCAAAAATGAAGAAAAACAATTACAAAATAATAAATAAATGTGAAAAAAATGACTAAAATGAAATTTAAAAAAAAAAAAAAAAAAAAAAAACATTCCTCCAGGGTATAATCTTTTGAAAAAGAAAACCAATTTTAAAAAATGCCTTTTTGACAATATCGTGATATATCGTGTTATATCGTATCGTGATCCTAGTGTTGTGATTTGTGTCGTATCACCAGACTCTTGCCAATACACACCCCTAACGATATATCATGATACTGTTAGAAAGGCAATTTTTTGTTTGTTTCTTTTTTTTTTAAATGATTATTTCTATTTCCTTGAAGATCTGTATTACACCAGAAATCTGCACAAATACTAAACACATTTTTATTTGATCAGAACAGGATCTAATGCTATATCACAAAATGTTCCTGCGTTCAAACTGAAATTCTGTTTCACAGACATTACAGTTTCAGATCCTGTTCAAATGTTCATATTCTATTAGTTCATAATTAACATCATAGTATTGTTTTTGTGCAATCCCAACAAAGGAACTAACATTATTTTATAAAAGAGTGTTGAATACTAAATAAAATATAAACAAAAAAGAAAAACAAAAAACCAAAAATCGGACCAATGGCCCTGTATCTTACCGCCCAAATTAAAAGCTTTGGGAAATGTATCCAGATCCATTTATTCTCCCCCAGTTCTGTGTATTTATTCTATTACAGAAATAGTCCATGTTTTCCTCATATTCCAATCAGATCTGTAAAAAATTCAAATTCACACTTGATATCATTGATACTGATTTATTGGGTCAATCCACTTCCTATCTGTTACAATGGGGACATTTTTCAAAGTGGCACCAAATCCAGAATCAGATCCAGATCCAAATAATTTCACTAACTTTTGTTGACATCATCTTAAAGAAGCTGTATACCAAGTTACAAGTCAATCAGAATTGTAGTTTTGGGGAAGAAGACGATTGAAAGTTTTGTAACGGACGACGACAACAGACGCCGCATGACGACAATAGCTAACAGCCTGTCGGCTGTAAGCTAAAAATGACCCTCCACAATATCTGCATTTGAATAAATACCTAAAAATATCCATACAGTCCTTTTTAATATCGATACAGTATTGTGAAATGAAATATTGTGATATATTGCACAACCGACATTTTGTTACACCCCTACTAGTGGTGAAAGTCAGTTGGATTTTTTTTTTTTTTTTTTTTTTGTAGCTTAAAAAAACGCTGTTATTTCCCAACAGCAGCATGTGGCCTTTCCTTCCGAACTCCCCCCGCTCCCCCCCGTAAATCACTGAGATACGTCTACTTAATGCATATCCATAGACAAAATAAAAAATAAACAGCTGTACACCTCGAGCATATGTGTCCTGCCAGATCTGCGGAGCCATTGTTACCGGGCGAGGAGGGAAATGTCATTGTTCATTGCGGCGCCTGGAGGAGCCTTGTCATCCACTGTACAGATCTGTGTTTGTTTGGCTTATCCTGACAGGACCAATTCATCACTGCTGGGCATGTAGGCTTAGCCTTCAGCCAAACCACCACAAGCACTGCAACTTTTACAGGATAGATGCTGATGAGCTCCAGCCTATTTCCTCTGGCTGCCTGCCGTCTCCCTTTTATGTGTCCTTTATGCTGTTTCATTCCTTTCTTGCGGTGTCTCTCAGCTCATCTGCTTTTGTACTTTTTTCTCCTCCTCCGTCCCCGTTTTCTCTTCTTTCCTCTGTCTTGTTTTTATCTTTCACTTCACATATTCCTAATTATCCTCATTCTGAATAAAGTTAAGCTTCATTTGTTGTCGTTCTATTGTGTGTAATACGTTTAAGAATTACACAAATGGACAAAAGTATTGGGACACGTTGGTTTCAGGTGTTTATTTTCTACAAAACAATAATGACTGATGTTATAATATAGTTTTATATTGGGATAAATATCATTGCATTGGTTAGTTTGGTTTAAATTGTTATCTTTGTTTCCAAAATGCCTCAGAGATTAGAGATTGTTTTTACTTAATTTCTCTCAACATTGATTTTGTTTTTTTTGTTTGTTTTTTTAATAAATGACCTCTAAATTTATGTATAAAATAATGATATGGTCCAAATATTCACAGTTTTTACATGTTATTGTTAAAACTGATGAAAAATATCACAGATTTAGATGTGAAATGATAGTTCTGATGGTTTTGACTTAATTTCTCTCAACATTGATGTTTTTTTTTAATCCATGACTGATATTAAATGTTCTTCCTATAAATTTTGAAAATATTTTTCCTGCTTTGACTGTAAATAATAATTTTCTACCACAACTAAGCATCTACTTTCTTCACATCTGACTGAGGAAGAAAAATCTACCATTAACCTTTAAGGAAATATTGATTTTTCTAAACTATATGGACATAAACACTGGGACATGTGTCTACAGCTGTCAGATGTCCTGTTCATGAGGATTTAAGATAAAAATATCAATACATACAAATATATCATCACATGAGAATGATTACTTCCAATAATAAACTGATTTTTTATCGGTTAGAGTTGGAAAATATCCATAAAAATGATGATATGGTCCAAATAGTTCCCAGTTTTTAGATGTTATTTTTAAAATTGACCAAAAATACTACAGATTTAGTTGTGAAATGATAGTTCTGTCAATTATATTTAATTCTAAAGAGTAATTTTCTTCCACATCTAACCATCTACTTTCATCACATCTCACTGAGGAAGAAAAATCCACCATTAAATTTTAAGAAAACACTGATGTTTCTAAACTATATGGACATTAATATTGGGACACATGTCTACAGCTGTCAGATGTCCTGTTCATGAGGATTTAAGATAAAAACATTAATATATACAAATATATAATCAGCTGAGAATGAAAAATTCCAATGATAAACCGAATTTCTATAGTTTAGAGTTGGAAAATATGCATAAAAATGATATGGTCCAAATACTCACTTGTCTAATAATTGTGTAACAGTGGAGTTCCCAATTTTTAGATGTTATTGTTAAAATTGATCAAAAATACCACAGATTTAGTCATGAAATGATAGTTCTGTCAATTATATTTAATTCATAGAACAATTTTCTACCACAACTAACCATCTACTTTCTTCACATCTCACTGAGGAAGAAAAATCTACCATTAAACTTTAAAGAAATATTGATGTTTCTAAACTATATGGACATAAATATTGGGACACATGTCTACAGATGTAAGATGTCCTGTTCATGAGGATTTGAGATAAAAACATCAATATTAATAATCAAAATGATATTTATCCCAATATAAAACTATATTATGACATTAGTCATTCTTGTTTTGTATCCCAGACCTGTTAGAAAACGTGTCCACATACTTTTGTCCACATCGTGTTTGTTTTTCTACACATTTCTGCCCTGAACTCACAAACATGATGGAGAATGTTGTTATATTTCTCTGCAGATGAAAATCTTTTATCATAATGATGACAACATTATGAAAACACATTTTTCCCCTCACTGTCTTCAGTTGAATTGATGACCAAACATTTTTGTAAAAGAGACAGTGAGACTTTAAAGAATAAAGATACGGGCAATGTGGCAATTAGACTGGATTTAAGGTAGAAACAGATGACTTTTTCTTCTTTTTTTCTCCTGGCTAATTAATGTGAGCTGGTGGGATGTTTTACAGTCCTGCCAAAATGACTGTGGACAGTGTCTTCTAAGTTGGAAATTACGACTTTGAAGGAAGAAAACAGCACAACAAACATAAAAACTGCTCCAAAAACAGACCCAGAGTTACTGAATTACTTTGACTTGGAGGTTCAGTTCAACATGTTCCTACTTGGGTAGTTATTGCAGTTCATTTCAGACAAACTTTAAGCTAGAGTAGAGTCCATTTCTGGTTTTGCTGATTGAATGTAGACATTTAACAAATATCTGTCCATGCATCCTACATCAGCAGACTCTGGAGACGGTGTCATGGCAACAAATCCAACAAGTTTAGTGTCGGAAATAAGCAACACAACAATAGGACGAATATAATATTATGGTTTTATCATTCATAGATAAAACCATAGATAGAACGACAGAACGACATAGATAGATAGATAGATAGATAGATAGATAGATAGATAGATAGATAGATAGATAGATAGATAGATAGATAGATAGATAGATAGATAGATAGATAGATAGATAGATAGATAGATAGATAGATAGATAGATAGAACGACAGAACGATAGACAGATAGAAAGAAAGAAAGAAAGAAAGAAAGAACATAACCTTGGAAAAGTCCTCTGAAGACCCCTCTCTAGAATCAGCCTTTCAGAATCCACACTGCCGTTAGTTTAGTATTCATGTCTAGAAGTGTCCGCCCAGTCGTTTCGTTGTCGACACTGGTCTTGTTTACACTTGGTTTGAAAATGCGTCTTGGCGTTCAACATAAGTGCAAATGATCTCACAGACACATTGTGATCCAATCACTCAAGCCACTTGCTGAAGATGTGTCAGATGTATTTGCATTGTAAATGTAACTCCGACGTGTCCTGACGGCTTCCCGACAAGGACAGAACATTATCAGTGCAGGATGTGACGGTGGCTCAAACAAATGGAAGAGCACCGATGGACGTGGTCCGACTACAAGAGGAACCACAGGGAAGGTTCTAGTCATTTCTGCAAAACAAATATGGAATATGTGACAGATTTAAAGGTCCACTCTGTTCAATACTGCATTATTTAACATGGAAACTCATTATTTACAAAACTGTTCTCATAACAGTAGCCTCATACGTAAATGGACAAAAGTATGTGGACATGTCGAATACAGGTGTTTCTTTTCTAACAGGGGGCTGGGATACAAAACAATAATGATAAATGTCAGACTATAGTTTTATATTGGGATAAATATCATATTGATTATTAATATTGATGTTTTTATCTCAAATCCTCATGAACAGGACATATTACAGCTGTAGACATAATGTGTCCCAATATTTATGTCCATATAGTTTAGAAACATCAATATTTCCTTCAAGTTTAATGGTAGATTTTTTATTTGTGGCGCAATTGTTGAAAAACGCATGCTAAAGTGTCCTCTTGGGAGCCAAAACTCGATATCAAGTATCTTCTTGGGAGCCAAAACTCGATATCACGTGTCTTCTTAGGAGCCAAAACTCGATATCACGTGTCTTCTTGGAAGCCAAAACTCGATATCAAGTGTCTTCTTGGGAGCCAAAACATGCTATCAAGTGCCCTCTTGGGAGCCAAAACTCAATATCAAGTGCCCTTCTGGGAGCCAAAACATGCTATAAAGTGCCCTCTTGGGAGCCAAAACTCGATATGAAGTGCCTTCTTGGGAGCCAAAACGTGCTATAAAGTGCCCTCTTGGGAGCCAAAACTCAATATCAAGTGCCCTTCTGGGAGCCAAAACATGCTATAAAGTGCCCTCTTGGGAGCCAAAACTCGATATGAAGTGCCTTCTTGGGAGCCAAATCGTGCTATAAAGTGCCCTCTTGGGAGCCAAAACTCGATATGAAGTGCCTTCTTGGGAGCCAAAACGTGCTATAAAGTGCCCTCTTGGGAGCCAAAACGTGCTATAAAGTGCCCTCTTGGGAGCCAAAATTCAATATCAACTGTCCTCTTGGGAGCCAAAACTCAACATCAACTATCCTCTTGAGAGCCAAAATGCACTCCCCCCACCCCCCCACCCCCGCCCTTCAAAAAGTCTGTGCACACTACTGTTTTGTGTATTTGTATATCTACTGGGATCTGTAAGTTGTAATGTACATGTATAATGATAAACTGAGGCAGAATATTGTTAAAATTGCACTTATTTATTTTAAGAAATTTTAGATTGTTCATGTTGTTCACATTTTTTTTAAAAGGATAGCTTGTAGATATAAATATTTTCATCATATAATTTTACTGTTTTCACTGTAAAACAAAGAAAAGTTTGCAGTTGACATTATTTATCGGCTATTATGTCATTATTTTACTGGTACATTACTGGGCTGTGTGAACTAAACCAAGTTTGACACCTCTGATTTAGACGTTAAGGTGTAGTTTCAGACAAAATGCAGCAGTAATATCGCCCAAATGTTCTGTTAATGGCCTTTTGTTGCTAGAAACCATCATTAGGTCGGCCGTTGAAAATCCAGTCGACCTCCTTCCAGAACAACATCCCAGCTGTTACAAGAACGACTAAGAAGTGACGTCTCCTTTCAGTTTTCAGGGGCTGATGGAGGTGGATTACTGCTGCACAACTCTGTTCATCTGTGCGACAGATGTAGTAAAATGCTGGAGGGATGAGTTAAAGGAAAGTGTTGACGCTGTGTGTAATGTGTGTGACGTTAAGCTGAGGTTCTACATGAATGTGATGATGTGGAACGTTTACACGCACTTTAATTACATGTGATATATTCTGAATTAGGCCTTTTTCAAACACAGCATTTATGGTTAAAACATGTGGGATACGCTGAAATTAATACTTATAGAGGACTCTTTGTTTTGTTGCTGAGATTTAACATAAATAGGACCCTGAACATATTAAATATGAATTTACAAACGGGCCTGAAATACAAGTGTGTGACATGTCAGAACTAAAATATGTCAAAACTGAAATGTCATTTAGATATGAAACACTTCACTTACCCTTTTGTATCGAGATGAACATATTATGCACACTTTAGACTTCGTGGTATAAAAAAAAATTATACTATTTTTTACAATTTGTTTTAGATCAGAATTCAAAAGTTGTTCATTTTTGCATGATTTTTAAAATTCTGATCCATCCACTAAAATCAGCACATTGCAAATATTGTTAAATTCCTAAACTAACACCCTTCACCCATGAGCAAAAAATGCACACTGACACATTTTAGCATTTAACATTTGACCTAGAACCACAAATAATAATGTATATGAACCAATGTAGGTGTTAAGCATTGACATATGCCATAATGAAAAAAAAGTTAAATATAACTAATCCAATTTTACATAGCAAGTTGAAAAAATTTTTTTGGTTTTTGCATCAAAAATATGGTGTGCAATTTTTACATTACAAACATCAAATTTAAAGGGCTTAAATTATATGACAGTTATTGAATATTTTGTATTTTTGCTTATGGCTCAAGTTAACGAAAGAGATAGCTAGAAAAATACTACAGTCAATGAATGATATTCAATTGTGATTAATCAAAATTAATCCATAACAACCCTGTGATTACAGTACTTTCCAGACTATTGGCCGCACCTGATTATCAGCCGTACCCACGCTTCACACTGCCATCTCCAACGTCTCACCATCGATTCATTGACGACCAAAAAAGAAAAAAAGTTGAAAACAAACTGAATGAAAAATATTAAAACATTACTACGGCACTGCACACGTTACGCACTTTTGGTGGTTAAAGGACCTCTACGGGCAGGATACCGGAGGGTTAAAAATGAGCGTTTAAGACACATGGTTTCAAAAAGTTGCACATGTATTATGCGTAAATGCAGTTTATTCGTAGTCATGCATGTAGATTTTGACATATTTTAGATCATTTGATCTAGCATGAAAAATACTAATATATATTAACCAATGTTTTGTTGTTTTTTTTTGGGTGGGGTGGGGGGGTGACATAAAATGTGATTTGTTTACATTACAAACATGGCATTTAAAGGGTTATCAATATGACAGTTATTGAGTATTTGGCATTTTTGTTTAGGGCTCAAGATCATGAAATACAAAAAAAAAACCTAAACAAGCAGTTCCACGCACAACAAGCCCCGCCCCTCACATGTATTGTACAGGGTGTCCCATAAGTCTCCATACATAGGAGACATAATACATTCCATACATATATGGTTCTAACATGTATTTCTTTATATTTCTTCTTTATAGTTCTTCAGCAGTGGAGGACACGCATTGAAATGTGTTCCCGACAAAACGGCAGTAATATAGAGCATATTATATAAATACAAATGGTTTATGTCAAGAAACGTTTATTTTTCCTATGTATGGAGACTTATGGGACACCCTGTAGTTTATTTTGGCATTGATCCAGCTGATGTCATTATGTCTATGCGTGTGCTGATGTCATCATATCAACTGCCTCTATACATGTGCCAAGTCTGAAGTAAATTCAATCAAAATTCATGTTTTTATACACATTACAAATTCCACCCATTATAAGTAAATGGGAGAAAAAGATTTTTTTTTTTTAAATTCATAAAAAATTGTAACTTTGACCTACTTTTCCTAAAATGTAATCACAGTGTTTTGTACATGTTTTATGTATAAATGCTGTTTATTTTTAGAGTCATGTGTGTAGGTTTTGTTTCCATATAAGCTCAGTGACACTGAACATGTGTTTACGAGCCTTTTATTATTAAATATAATGTCTTGACCTGAGGACTATGAGAAAAAACTGGGTCTCAGGACCAGAACCAGAGCCTTCCATTGCTCCAGGAGGCGTCTTTGTTCTGATTAGACTATGACTATAATTTTAAGCAGAAAATGAGTCGATGAGTCCACAGTTAATGAGCCTGAAAGTAGGATTAATGACACCGTATTAATGAAGACGACGCCTGTCCTGGTCTTTATGTCGTGCAGGAGAATCCAGATTTTCTAATTCTAGTTTTCATTCGTGTCCGTGTCACATTCCTCCCTCTTGTCTTTTACAACATCATCACTTAGCTTGTTTTCCGTCGCCGACACAGCAGGTCAGTCTGACAAGGACAAACAAGACGGCGGTCGCTCAGCAGATCGGCGCTTTGGGTCTACGTGACATCCCATCATTCACAGCATCTCAGCGGATTAATACTGTATGATTTATACGGTACAGGCCAGTAATAGATGTTATTTGGATTGTTACTAATGTATTCAACTGTATGGCGGTCCTTCCTCTGGAGACGATTACGCCGAGCTGTCAGGACAATGAGTCTTTATTTTATTGTGTCCACTGGACTGTGTCAGCGTCTGAGGCAGATAATTGAGTCTTTACATGAAGATGCTGGAAAATAAAGAAATTATAAAAGAAAGAGGAGAACGGTGATTACTCAGAGCTGATTAAAACATTTAAAATGATCAATTTCAGCAGAACTGGCTCCAACTGTGGTCTGCTTATTGATTTTACTGACACTGAAAGAAAATAATATTTGTGTTTACCTCTAGACCAGTGGTGTCAAACATATGGCACACGGGCCAAAACCAGCCCTCCAAAGGGTTCAACCCAGGCCCAGTGACGGTGACATGAATATTACTAGGGATGCAACCATATGAAAATTTCATATCACAGCTATTGTGACCAAAATGACCACGGTTATCATTATTATCGCGGTATTGTTGAAATTGTGCTCAAAATGTTCAGAAAGTACTAATACACACACTGAAATAATTTAACCAAGTTGTATTTTGGAAAAAAAAAAAAAAAATGAAATAAAAGACACAATGCACCTTCTGTTGCAGAAACATTCAAATATTAACCCTTAGTGGTCTGAGCCTATTTTGGCCGTTTTTCAGCCATTTTGAGTTTGCCTTTATATACTATATAAACAAATGTTTACTATACCCATGTTTGGTATCTGTTTTTTCAGCACAGCTTCATTTATATCATCTGTCTATTATTTTTTTCATTTTAACCTACTATAAAAACATAAAAGGACAGAAAACAAAAAAATATATATAAAATCCGATTTGAAAAATGTATTTACTTTATTGCATAAATAACACACAGATGCTTAACGAACCTTTTCAAAGACTTTAAAAGTGAATATTGGTTGCAAATATTAGGTATATACAATTAAAATTGTAATAAATTAAAACTATACTCAAATATTTGACATAAAAGCAGATCTTTACACAGGTGTTTTCTCCAGAAAAGTGTGGTAATCATACCCGGTTATCATGATAATTAGAATTTAATACTAAATGTTGGCACTTTTACCACGGTTTATCGTTATACCGGCCATCGTTACATCCCTAAATATTACACACCCATAGGTTGGTGCAATGCTAATGTGTTTTCATGACATCATCAGTCTGATCCATCAAAAAAGTAGATCATGTAATAGATTAAGATTTATCACAATCTAAGAGCATGAGATAAAACAGCCTTAACTGTACATTATGGACACACTGGTGTAAAGAGTGGGGATTCAATAACACTATTTAGCTGTCAGTTAATGTTCTGAACAAAAGCTTAATAAAGAATAAAGTAGTTTTAATTTTAGTTCATTTGTTTCATTCATAAATCAAGTGGTTCCAGGGCACAACAAGCCCCGCCCCTCACATGTATTGTATCTTATTTTGTCATCAATCCAGCTGATGTCATCATGTCTATGTCTGTGCTGATGTCATATCAACTGCCTCTATATATGAGCCAAGTTTGAAGTAAATTGAAACAAAATTGATGTTTTTATAGACATTTGAAATTTCCGCCCATTAAAGTAAATGGGGGAGAAAAAAAAAAAGATCTTAAAAATTCACAAAAAATATGAACTTTGGTCTGAATCCAACCAACAGTTTGCTGCTAGAGTGTTAACAAACAAACCGAACAAAAAACAATACCCCTTGCCTACCCTTTGGGGGCGAGGTAGTAAAAAGAAAAAAATCTGCTTTTATATTTCAGCTGAATGACTACATTATGAATGAAAAGGAGCAGAAAGAGGAGCAATCTAATATTCTGTGCCCCTATTTAATAAAATACCTGCATGTTTACAATGTTAAGTAGTTAATAGAATAGAATAGAACAGAATAGAATAGAATAGAATAGAATAGAATAGAATAGAATAGAATAGAATAGCACAACACAGCACAGCACAGCATAGCATAGCATAGAATAGAAGAGGCTTTATTGTCATTACAAAAGTTGTGCACCAAAATTGCAGGTGGTCTTTTAATTGACGCGTTATCTGTACACATTATAAGTTACGTGTATGTTACGCCATTATTAGCTCACGGTCCAACCTGAATCTAATCGTTGAACACTGATACTGAATACTGAGGGTTACACTTCGCAGTTACGATTATGTGAACCACAGATCTTGACATAAATTAACACGCGATCAAATGGAGTTGAATAACACGCAAAAGGTCAAAAATGTATAGCACGCCCAATGGCATAAGAACTGGGGAGGCATACAACTCGGGCTGTGTATTGGCAAGAATCTGGTGATAAGATACAAACCACAATACTGGATCATGATATATTGCGATATATCACAATACTGTTAAAAAGGCTATATTTTTGTTTTGTTTTTTTTGTTGTTGTTTTTTAAAGATTATTTTCTGTAAAAATGGAATTACACCAGAAATATGCATGAATACTAAACATATTTTATTTGATCAGAACAGGATCTATCGTTGCATCACAAAACATTCCTCCAAAAAAAACTTAAATTATGTTTTACAGACATTACAGTTTAAGACCCTGCTCAAATTTTCACATTCTATTAGTTCATAACTAACACTATAACTTTATTTTTGTGCAATCCCAACAAAGAAATTAACATCTGCCTCTCAGACAGTAAAAAGTGCTTTTAGAATGCTTCAAATAACCATTATTTAATAAAACAGAGTTAAATTATAATAAATAAGATATAAACAATAAAGAAATCCAAAAAACAAAAATGAACCTCTACCATATCTGCATTTGAATAAATACCTAAAAATATCGATACAGTACTTTTTAATATCGGTACAGTATTGTGAAATGAAATATCACGATATATTGCAGAACCGATATTTTCTAACAGCCCTAATATTTAGGGATATCATTTTGACTTTGAGAAACTATCACTTTTCACAATTTATCCAAACACTTATTGAATTGAACCCAACATGCATGCACTAAAAATTACAGTTACATACATATGGTATAATTACACCATAGTTAAATGTAGCTCCCCACTTCAACAGGACTGTAACTGAGTTGGAAATCAGTGTGAAACCCTCCACCATCACGCTAGAGTACTTTGGTTTGTCCTTTAAATGAATCATCCAATGCATTTGAAAAATACTGTCAGAAAAGCTGTTGTTTTGGTTGAACATATGAATAAGGATGAGCGCTGTGGTGTTAAATCCCAGACAGGAAAATGGAACCTTATAAAGATGTGTGTGTTTGTCAGAATTTGCCATTTTCAGTGAGGAGTTGCAGCTCGGAGGTTGCTGTTCTTTCACAAAGCAGGGAGGACTTTCTAAATGGTATCATGCAGATAGCACACGGAAGGAGAATGACAACGCTGACACTGGAAGACAAAAATATTCACCCTTATTACGGCGAACTATTTCCAGCAAGACGAGGCGAAACCTTCCCCTTCACAAAAATGTTTTTCAGGCGTATAACAAGCATTTATCGGAAAAGACTATATCAGGGTTTGGTTTTGTTTTGTTACATTTCTTTGCATATTTTAGCACAAATACATGCACAGAGTTTGAGGCAGCTTCAAAGTGTTTCTATGTAGCAGCATTAATGTTCCAAACTATAGACAGCAGCAAATATAGCACAGTAACTACAGCCACTAACGAACCAACCCTGTGTTTCCACAGACTGAACCAGTCACTGAAGAAAGGATAAAGATTATCAGTTCCACACATCTATATTATGGAATAATCAAGTTTTCTTCAAAAACTAAAACCCACAGACGCTTAATTTAACGGTTACTCAAAACAACACCGTGTCTTATAATGCTGACCTGCTGCATTTCCCTCTTCCAGCACACCGGACAGTTGTTATCAGGCTTCTGCAGAGCTTGATGATAGGATTATCATTTGAATCAGGTGTGTTGGAAGAGGGATACATCTAAAATGTGCAGGACACCGGCCCTCAAGGACCAGGACTGGTGACCCCTGATATATATATATATATAGACTCTTTCAAACTTGATAGAAATCTCACAAAAGAGTTACTTAAGGCAGTGTTTTTCAACCTTGGGGTCGGGACCTCACGTGGGGTCGCCTGGAATTCAAATGGGGTTGCCTGAAATTTTTAGTAATCCAAAAAAAAAAAAAAAAAAAAAAAAAAAAAAAAAAACTAGAAAAGCACTCGGAGAGCGCAGACCTCCGCCAAGACAGATCATTCCCCCCCGATCACCATCAAAATTTTATCATTTCTTACTTGTGCCAGTATCAACATTTCCTGAACTTTTCATCCAAATCCATCCATAACTTTTTGAGTTATCTTGCACACGGACAGACAGACAAACAAACCAACGCCGGCAAAAAACATAACCTCCTTGGCGGAGGTAAAAACTTGCTAATAAAAAAAATGTATAGTGAATTGTGAGAGACAACCACAATACATAAAAGACATGACAAACTGAAGCTGAAACTGAAGCACTGTGGTTCTGTTTATCTGTCAGATGTTCATTGTGGTCAGTTTCAGATGCTGCAGCTCTTTCATAATTCATAGTTTGAGTTCTTGTTTGTTCAGTATTAATTGTCCTCCTTGTAAATCACAGCTGGACTGACTGGACAGATCCTGACCAAGGAAAATACAATTCTCCCTTTGTGCAGTAACCTACACCTGGATTTACTGCCTCTGTCCACAATAATATACATTATATAGACTAAATGTCCTCTAAAATTAACCTGGATTTGCAATATAGTATTGCAAACTATTAAGTGATCAAAAACAAATTAATTTTAGCAAAAAAAAAAAATGTTTTGAATGTCTGGGGTCACCAGAAATTTTTGACGTTAAAATGGGGTCATGAGTCAAAAAAGGCTGAAAAACACTGACTTAAGGACTAGAAAGTAAGGGTGTGTTCACACCTGAACAGTCCTTTGTTCCACTTATTTGGTTCGAATCAAATGCAGACTTTATTTTTCGTTTGGGTTGGATCGTATTCTCATTGCACTTTTTGCAGGTGGACCAAAATTTGTAAACAGAAGCACGCAAGTAATGAACTGCGCTGGCATTGAACAGAAAAGTCAGGGGTGGGGTCAATCAGAGGAGGCGGGTGTTCATAAGATAAGACAAGACAAGACATGGCTGCTGCTGCCAGCTCTGGATACAAATGCGGCTCGGCTACATCCAGTTTTGTTGATTACCCACAATGCCACGTGGCTACGGTGGCTCGTCAAGCATAAAAAGACACATGGTTCCTCGGTTTGTTTCGGATCCAGGCTGGTTATATTCACACCAGAAGTGAAACGGCCCAGAGTCTGTTTGGAAACGGACGCTTGTTTGGTTCGAACCGCAGTATTCACTCCTAAAAAAGTCCGGACTTTCCTTGGAAATGAACTCTAATCTGTTTTAAACGAACCAAACGAAGTACATCTGAAAACCCCCTAAAGTACAGAGTGGGTTTTCATTTCAGTTAATTAAAATATCAATGCATGTTCATTAAAACCATTGAAGGAAAGCGCATTAAACTTCACCAAACAAACTGATACTGATGTCTGGACACGCAGAGACTTCTACAGACTCTATATTGTCAGAATCTTTTTTCGCACATGCTCAGCCACCACATGACATTTTCAGTTCGCAGAAGAGGCTGAGTCATGTCGGGTTCCACAAGTGTTTCTGCCTCCTGATAAAAACTGCAGGTGATCCTGAAAATACTGAAACCCTCCACAAGGCTCCGTCTTTGTGATCGTCTTATCGGTTGGATTGTGGGAGGAAACCACTAAAGAAAGGGAATATAAACCTCACTGAACTATCAAGCCCACCATCTTTCAACTGAAAAGGCCACCGTGGTGAACCCAGACACGGCACGCTGTTCGGATCAATGATTTACACGCTGAATTTCAACGACTGCTGAAATCGACACAAACCCTGCAGAATTACTGGCTTTGAGCAAACAAAATAAATCCTGGAGCTATTGGAAAGCTTCTGACAATACAGCGTCACACTTCTGCATATTTAGCCAGACAAAACAAGTGCGGTGTAAACATAAACTCACCCCAAATGAGCCCCAAGCAAACCATCATGCGCCGTCAGGAGTCACATTTAGACACCGGAGATATTCAGATCATAAGCTGCCTCCGAGCAAAGTTGGAAAAGGCAGACTGCAGAAGTTCTTCCTGCAGGTAATTTAGTTTTCATTCTTTTGGAAGCATAATGTAAGTACAAATCGCTCAAAATTCACATCCAACACATCTCAAACAACTCAACGGCTTGGTCTTATCCGTGTTTTTGAAATCTACACGACTGTATAAAAGGGGTTATATGGAGCAGAGGTTCACCGATAATAGCCTAATCAATCAATCAATCAATCAATCAATCAATCAATCACATTGTATTTATATAGCGCCACATTATTACAAAGTTATCTCATGACACTTTACTTTTAGAGACGGTCTAAACCAGACTCTTCAGTAAAAATAGTTGGGAGACGGAAAAACCTGAAAAGACCAGGGAACATTCAAAGTTTTTTGTTTGTTTGTTTGATATTTACCAAAAACTATAACATTTTCTTATTGGAGTATTCATTATTTTGAACCGGCACAATGACACAACAGCCACAGGTAGAGGTTAGGGTTAATTAACCATATTAACCAATGTTGGCATTGATTATTGACATATGACAGGATGAACAATTGGAAAGACTAATCCTGTCATTTCTACGTAGTATATGGGAAGAAAAAAATTGGGGTTTTTTTTGTGTTTTTTTGTATATTAAAAAATATGGTTTGTCTCCATTAGAAACATGGCATTTAAAAGTAGGAATGTCCCGATCTGATCTAAAGACTGGTATCAGCTGCCGATTTGGCATTTTTTAGAAAATCAGATTGGATTTAGTTACAAGATCGGGCCAATCCGGGCCTGGTTCTGGGGGGGGGGGGGGGGGGGGGGTTAAACAAAGATCCTGCCCCCTCAAATTACAGTTTCTGAAGGTAGGGAAAAGGAAAATGAGGGAGGTAGAGAGGAAATAGTAAAACATCTATAAGTTTCACTTCCACTTTATGGTCTGGTAGTGATGCGCAAGTCAGTTTTTTTTCAATCCACGGGGCTTTTGTGGAATTATTTGACCCAACCCAACCAACAAATAAACTGACATTCTTTTGACCCAACCCGAGAGTAACCCGCTAATGTGCGCATCACTAACATAATGCACCCCTGTACAATAACCTGGATGGCCCTGTCCATAGACGTACTACAGCAGTGGTAAACATAAGCCCCACGGTCCAAAACCTGCCAAAGGTTCCAATTTGTCCCAATGTATGAATTTGGAAAGTGTAAAAATTATTTTAAAGTTATTAAAAGTCAAATGTGTCATAGTTGTTTTAGTTCAGGTTCCACATTCAGCCCAATTGGGATCTACAGCAAAATAATAGAATAATAACCCATAAATAATTACTCCAAATTTAAATCAAAATTTCATTGAAAAAAGTCGATATCGGATCAGTATCGGCAAAACTAATCCTACAAAACATCAGATCAGAAGCAAAATAATCCCTATCACTATTTAAAAGGTTAAAAATAAGACAGTTACTGAGTATTTGGTATTTTTGTTTATGGCTCAAGGTGATGAAATACAAAAAAATGCAAAAAAAAAAAAAAAAAAAAAAAAAAAAAAAAGAAAAAAGTTAAAAACTGTATGAAAACTGTTAAGAGTCAAAGGTGTCGTAGTTGTTTAAGTTCAGGTTCCACATTCAACCCAACTGTGATCTACAATAAAGTAATAGTATAATAACCTATAAATAATGACTCCAAATTTATATCAAAATTTCATTGTAAACCTCAGTATCAGTAAAACTATCCTACAAAAAATCAGAACCGAAGCAAAACAATCCAGATCAGGACATCACTATTTAACACGTTAAAAATAAGACAGTTATTGAGTATTTGGTATTTTTGTTTATGTTTTATGTCTGACGTTCTTTTATATCATTCTTTGTTGTTTGATTTTAATGCAATATTCGAACTAAACGAATAAACAAACAAAACAAAACACACAAAAAAAAGTTAAAAACAAACTGTATGAAAAACATTTTGACGTTCTGTTCTTTCGGTGGTTGAAGGGACATTCAGACTGGATCTGAAATCGATGGAACAGGCCGACGCGTCCCCATGTGTGAGAGCAAATTATTTAGGAGGTGTTGTGATGATGATGAATGGAGGGTGCTAAAGTGGGTCCCAGGTGGACGGCGGCCTGGCAGGTAAGGACAAAAGCAGACGGGATGATCTCCGACGACGGGAAAGCGACGACGCAGCAGCACGGCCTCAGAAACGACAGTCCGAAGGCGAAGAGGAGACGGCTGATCGCTGGAGCCTTTGTGTTTTTTTATAGAATATTCAGCGTTATCAGCCCGGGCCACAGAGGCTGCCGCAAACAAAGACACGTATCCCACGGCAACAAACACCTTTTGGAGTCTGTGGCAGGTCAGGTGTCGGGCGTACAATGGGAACCTCAATAGCTGCGTCTGCTGTTTGATATAAACCCTCAGACAGTCCGTTTGTCGGACGTGTCGGCTTTGTTACTGGACTGTGATCGTCCGCTCATAAGGCCGGGAAGCAAATGTCAATACTCTGTACTGTTGAATAGTTTATATCTTTATGGAAATGCATGTAAGGTGTGAAAACGAACAAGAGCGGAAAAATAAAACTAAAGGTTCGGACCGGTGTGCTCTGTCCGCTCCTGAAAAATAAGAATATGTATAAGCTGATAATATTCATGCAACTGTGGGAAAGGGAAGGCAGTTTGTCCAAGATAGTACAAGGAATACGTCTGTAGATTAAATATTTAACCCCCGTCTGCCTGAAAACTACAGGTGATCCAACTGTTTCATACTTTAATTAGCTTTTAATTGATACCCAGTGCTGATCAGATACCAGTGTTTAGTTACAACAGTGAGCGAACGTAATGAGGTTCAAATTTTAATTATGGTCATAATGAAATTCCCCTGTTTGGAATCAATAAAGTATAACCATCCATCCATCCATCCATCAGCAATTTATCCTAATCTATCATCCATCCATCCTTCATCCATCCATCTTTCCATCCATCCATCCATCAGCAATCATCTATCTATCATCCATCTATCCATCCATCATTTATCTATCATTTATCTATCATCCATCCATCAGCAATTTATCATTAATCTATCATCCATCCATCCATCTATCCTTTCATCATCCATCAATCCATCCATCAGCAATCTATCATTAATCTATCATCCATCCATTCATCCATCTTTCCATCCATCAGCAATCTGTCATTAATCTATCATCCATCCATCCATCCTTCATCCATCCATCTTTCCATCCATCCATTATCCATCTTTCCATCCATCAGCAATCTATCAATCTATCATTCATCCATCCATCCATCCATCCATCCATCTGCAATCTATCATTAATCCATCATCCATCAATCCATCCGTCAGCAATCTATCAATCTATCATCCATCCATCCATACATACATACATCTGCAATCTATCATTAATCTATCATCCATCCATCCATCAATCCATCCATCAGTAATCATCTATCATCCATCCATCCATCCACAATCATCTATCCTCCATCCATCATTTATCCATCATCCATCCATCCATCCATCAGCAATCTATCATTTATCTATCATTCATCCATCCATCCATCCCATAAATTGCCTCATGGTAGTCTTTCTAGATTTAGTTGATTATTCAACTGGCAGACTGACATAAAAAACACAAAGAACGAAACAGATCAGAATCTGAATCTGGTATAATCACCAAATACCAAAAACCAATTTAAAAAAAAATCACCAATCGGACTTTAAACTTTCAGGAACTGAGCTGAATTAACTGGGACAAAAATAGGCCTCAGTTTACGTAAGGCTAAGACTGTCCTGAACATTTGGGAACAAAACATTTGGATATAGTGTTATTTCCAAGTACCTTAGAAAGGGTCATTTCAGAAAGTACATAAAAATCAAGAATATACACTTTGATTACAACAATGAGGTAATTCAGTGAGGTTCATAAATTTTAATGATCTGTCATATTTACATGTTATAAGTTGAGGTATGGTAGTTTTGTAGATGCAGGCAGACATAAAATACACAAACTAAACAGATGAGCCTATGAATTGGAGCCATTCTCACCAGTCAGAGTATATCCAGTATCTTTGCACCTCTCCTGTAAATGCCTACAACTGTCCAAATCCTGCCTTCATGGGGTAAATTTTATGCAGTCTCACCCACAGAGAGGACACACTTCTTATTTCCTGTCGGAACATTTGCATTACAATACGCCGAAATGAAATATTGAAATTTTTCCCCAAGCAATGCAGCTTTTATTTTTTAAGTAAACATGCCTGACAGCCACTTGTTTACACTTCTCTTTGCCTTTTTTTGTAAAACATGAATAAACTGAATATTCTTCCAACAAAGGGAGCAATGTGGAGATGTTGAATTAAATATGAAACATTAGAAGTGGATATTTTCAGATATTTTCTCTCATATTCTAATGTACCAAATTCAGATTGGAGGACCTTTATTGATCCCATGACGAGCAATTTATTCACAGTTTAAACATTCGATCCACACAACTTCAGAACTCACAGAAAGGTCATCGTAAGTCAGAGGAAACAGATCAACATATGGGCTGGTATGAATAATAATGAGCAGCACCGCATGAAATGTAATATTCCACTATAATAACAACACATGCAGCATCTCACTTTTGATGGATGAAATCATGCAACTCCGAAAGCAACTGAAAATTCCTATATGTCAGTTCTGTTGGTTTTCTCCACATCTATCCAATGTACAGGTGTCAAACATAAGGCTCGTGGGCCAGAACTGGGCCGCCAAATGGTCCAATCGGGCCCATAGGATGAAATTACAAAGTGCAAAAATTACACTGAAAATATCAACAGTCAGTGGTGTTTACATACAACTCATAGAATAGAATAGAATAGAATAGAATAGAATAGAATAGAATAGAATAGAATAGAATACAATAGAATAGAATATGCCATCGCAGTATAGGTACATTGGAATTCTCATGCATTTCCCTGAGTCACAGAGTTTAAAAAGACACGAAACACAGCTAAAACATATAAAAACAATTATTGCACAGACAGACACAAATATATACACACTGTAAAATAAAGTACTGTATCAGAGAAATAATAATAATGATAAAAGTACTGGGAGGTAGAACAAGTTATTGTACATTCAATTAACCTTCCGGTATGACGTTCAGCAAGGCCCTTACTAAGCACCAAGTGTGCCATTTTGGTACACTTGTGGAATAATGTCCAAAAAAAATTTTCATATAGTTTGTTTTTAATTCTTTTACACTTTTTTCTATTTCATCAAGTTGAGCTATAAATAAAAATACCAAATACTCAATAACTGTAACATTTTTTAACCCTTCAAATGCCGTGTTTGTAATGTAAACAAAACTTTTTTTTTGGATGGAAAAAACAAAAAAATTGTTTTTTTTTTCAATATACTACATAGAAAGTGGATCACATATTTGATTTTTTCATCCTGGCATATGTCAATGATTAACTCCAACATCGGTTAATTTGCATTATTATTTTTGGCGCAAGGTCAAATGTTCAAAAATACTAGCATCTGTCACCAAGTGTGTGTAAAATGCACAGCTATAAATCAAACTATTAAATATTGTATATTGATTTATTTTTCTGTTCTCATTTGATTTTATTTTTGTAAATCAAGGTGAGCGCTAATCATTTAGATCAAATGTTAGAAATAGTGCATTTTAGGCACACTTGGCAGACAGATGCTAGTCTGGTAATTTTCTTTTGTTTACAATGTGCACATTTGAGTTGGTGGACAGAATTTTAAAGATCATGCAAAAATGAACAACTTTTGAATTCTAACCTTATTAAATTGTGAAAAATAATATGAAGTTTTTTAACACGAAGTGCAAAGTGTGCTTAAAAGGCACACCCGAATACCGGAGGGTTAATGCAGCTGTTGTGTGTATTTACAAGACTCAATGTGATATCAAGTAAAATTAGGGATGTAACGATTACCGGTATAATGATAAACCGCAGTAAAATTCCCCGTGGTTAGTATTACCGTTTAAATTCTAATTATCATGATAACCGTGTTTTATTACCAGACTTTGAAAACAGAGAGAGATCTATCTATCTATCTCTGGAAAAGAAACTAAAGAAACTAAAACAACTCAAAGTTGATATGGAAAATGGTCACACAATGGCCATAAGGTGTCATCTTTAATACACATTTGTATGTTTGATGTTTACATGGTATGTTTCTGCCAGCAAAGTACATTGTGCTGTTATTTTATTTGTTTGTTTTTTTTAAATACAACTTTATTAAATTATTTCAGGGTTTGTATAAGTACTTTTTGAACATTTTGAGCACAATTTCAACAATACCGCAATAATAATATTAACCGTGATAATTTTGGTCACAATAACCGTGATATGAAATTTTCCCATCGTTACATCCCTAAGTAAAATAATAGCATACTAACTTAGAAATAATGACAAATCCAAATTTTGTCCTTGGTGTAATGCAGTGGTTCTCAAATTGGGGGGACGACACTCTCTAGGGTGGGTGCGAGGAGTGACATCGACGTGCATGCGCATTACCGACTACTGTTGTACATCACATTATAAATCACTCGGCATATACTCTACCCACTCACTGACCTCAATCCATGAGTGGGGGGTGGGGAGAATATTGTCCGGCACGTCGTCCCCACCCACCCCCCTGGTCGCAAATTAATTTTCGGGGG
Organism: Sphaeramia orbicularis; assembly: GCF_902148855.1. Lineage (NCBI taxonomy): Eukaryota > Metazoa > Chordata > Actinopteri > Kurtiformes > Apogonidae > Sphaeramia > Sphaeramia orbicularis. Next base: position 47,957,491 of record NC_043979.1, on the reverse strand, counting down.
GAAGCAGGTAGTCAATGATAAGATGAGTGGACTTCACCGTTACTTTTAGTTTCACTCTCTCACTCACTATGTAACCCACCACATCCACCTCATATAGGTCCATCGCGTTACTTTTACAATTACATACCACCCCCCACCCCACACCTTTTTCCGGGCATGGGGGGGTCCCAGTAGGCTCATGATGCCGTCATTGGGGCATGGCTCAAAAATGGTTGAGAAACTGTGGTCTAACGGGTATAAAGACCAATTATGTTATGAAAATATTGACATTTACAAACCCCTGTCACAATAAAATGTGAATAACCTGAACAAATATTAGAAACCTGAAATTTATTAAGAAAAATAGGTGCGATTTTAACAGCATTCTGCCTGTTACAAGTGTTTCCTACATTGTAATAATCTGCAAATTGTGTAAATAATAAGCTGTGACATAATATTGGTGAAACTGCACTTATTTTTTTAAAACATTTTTCAAGGTGTACATGGTTTTTCACATTTTCACAAAATAATTGAGCTTAAGTGGACTGACAGTTGTCAAGTCAGGTCAATAGGTGAGGTCCAATGAGAAGATGAGTTGGATGGCACTGAGGAAGTCCAACCTATTGTTTGGGGTGGATTCACCCAAGACAGTAATTGTCAAACGGACCCAGACTTTAGGGCTTTTTGCAACCCAAGTTCCTACAAGAGCTCTGGTCCAGAGAGACCAGCGCTGATGATTAACCCTTTCATACATTAATTATGAGAACCTTAGTTAAGATTTTTTTCTTCAGTGTTTTTATTCCTCCATAGGCATGAAAAAAAACAGTGTGATCAAGTTTGTTTGTTTGCTTTTTTTCATAGAGTTATAAAAATGTCCATGCATTTAACTTTTGAAATAAAGACACGTTTAAAACCCAATATCAGAAAGTGATATGAAAACAATGAAATACAATAAAATCTGATGTTTTCTCACATTTTAACATATTCCAAGTTATATAATAGTTATTACTATTTTCATGGAGATCATATGAAAAAAAAAAAAATCTAACAAATAACAACTGATTAACCCTGAAACATGTTAATGTAGATCAGGTTTATCCAGAACAGCAAAGTTTCAGTAATGGTCTGAATGTCAGTGTATGGGATGGTGCGTAAGTGTCCACTGTGTTGGCTGATATGGAACTAAAACAACAAAACCCATGAATAAACAAGAGAACAGCTGCAGAAGAACTGCCCACTGGAGTGACCACAGTGCATGAAAGGGTTAAATTTCACCTGAGACCAGAATAAAGTTTGGAACTGAAACCAAGACGCATGCTGAACTTGTCTTTGGAGCTTCCAATCAACAAACACGAAAAACCCTAACAATGCCTAATATTGTTAAAATGGAACTTATTTTTATTAATAAATGTAAGCTTTTTCAGGTTAGTCATCTTTTTTGTTTGGCTAGTTTATAAATGTAAATATTTTCATAATTTAATGTCATTTTTCTGCACTAAAACAGAGAAAAGCTTGGATTATTATTCTATGGTTATTATGTTATTTTACTGGTCTGACTCACTGGAGATCACACTGAGCTGAATGTGGAACCTGAACTAAAATGAGTTCGACACCCCAGGTACAACAGTCTAACAGAGCAGGAGGCAGGATAAACTCAGACACTGATACAAGCCCAGGATCACGTCGGACACAGAACTGATTATTTCTGCTTCTCGCAGCCTCGCCAAGTTTTCCGACATCTTTGAAAGCCTGTTCTTTACAATAAACACGACTTACAATCTAAAACCTGCAGCTGTGCAAATGGTTACCCATTTTAACTCTAAGGAAAGGAGGAAATAGACCCAGTATCTGTGGGTGACACAACACATATCAGCGCTGTCATGAATCCACAGATGTTTGCCGGAGTTAGGACACATTTCTATTACTACGGCCGCTGTTTCGGTACCGCCGTCCAAACACACAAACCTACTGATCATTCAGCTGAGAAATGAGTCAGGATAAAATACTGGTTTTGGTTTTTTGGGGAGGGAAAGCCCAGCAGAGAACAGGCTGAAGTGTGAAATCCCAGAATTTTAATTTAATAGGAAAACTGGACTTGGACGGTCGATGAGCAGTAGAATTTGCATGTTTACCCACTGTGTAAAAGTTTAACCCTTTAACCCCTCGGACATTATTTCAGGTCTGTTTCAGGTTCGTTAAAGCTGCTGTGAGTATGTGTTTGTTTTCCTTGTCTTCAGTGGTTTTGTTTTATTTTGTGTTTTAGGGTCAAAACAGGTGGAATGACAGAAAAAGACAAAGAGAGGAACTGAAGTTTGACAGGTTTGGACTAAATAAAGGACTAGAATGTACTTCAATAAAAGATTTAGGACGCTGAACATTAACTGAACTGGAACACACTGAACAACAAGGATTTGAATTTGGTCCCAGTAGTTTTATTTTTGGGCTCTTTTTTGAATAAATCAGTCCAGCTGCTTTTTGACACCTGGTTGAACTCCAAAAAGAGTTACGCGGTCAAAAAATAAATAAAATAAGCAACAAAATGAACAAAAACAGCCAAACTGATCAATAAAAGGAACAAAAATGCATAATAAACCAACAAAATAATAAGTAACATGAACAAAATAAGCCACAAACTGAACAAATCTGAAGAAAAATTGATAAAATAAAAAAATGTAGAAAAAATAAACAAAATATGCAACAAAATGAACAAAAATCAATATTTACAAAATAATAAATAACATGAAAAATATGCAAAAAAAAAAAAAAAAAGACTAGAAATAAGTAAAAAAGAATAAAATAAGGTCCAGTAGTTTTTGTTTTGGGCTCTTTTTTAAAATAAATTAGTCCAGCTGCTTTTTGACACCTGGTTGAACTCCATAAAGCAGTTACACAGTCAAAAAGAAGAATAAAAAAAGCAACAAAATGAACAAAAACAGCCAAAATGATCCATAAAATGAACAAAAATGCATAATAAACCAACAAAATAATAAGTGGCATGAACAAAATAAGCCAAAAACTGAAAAAAAACTGAAGAAAAATTGATAAAATAAAGCAAAATGTAGAAAAAAAATAAACAAAAGGTGCAACAAAATGAACAAAAATTATTTATAAAATAATAAATAAAATGAAAAATATGAAGAAAAAAAATTGACTAGAAATAAGTAAAAAAAAAATATTTTTTTTTTTAAAAGAATAAAATAAGGTCCAGTCGTTTTTGTTTTGGGCTCTTTTTTTCTAAATCAGTCAAGCTGCTTTTTGACACTTATTTAAAACTCCAAAAAGCAGTTACACAACCAAAAAACAGAATAAAATAAGCAACAAAATGAACAAAAACAGCCAAAGTGATTAATAAAATGAACAAAAATGCAAAATAAATCAACAAAATAATAAGTAACATGAACAAAATAAGCCACAAACTGAACAAAACTGAAGAAAAATTGATCAAATAAAAACAAAATGTAGATAAAACTGCTATAAATGTACCTCACTGAACCTTTTTATTACGTGAATTATGGGCGGGGGAAGAACCTATGGGGAGCAGCCATTGCCGGCCATAAGTGGTGCAGCAGCATTAGCTATTTCCAGGTGATCAGTGCAAGTAAACAAGCAGCAGTCAGTGAGCAAGATTGAGTGGAGGCACATGTTCACACAGCTGTAAGCTTATTTGACAACGGTCTATGACGAAAGAGTCCTGACGGAACTGCTAGTATTACAAGTGATCTTTCCAAATAGTTAGCAATGAAAATTCACAATAGGTATCCTTTCAGAAAGTATGTAGAAATCAAGATGATACACTTGGAGCTCTGAGGGTTAATCATGTAAGAGGGCTGTGAAATAGGTGCGTATCATTAACTGACTGTGACGTATACATAGGGATGTAACGATTTCCGGTATTATGATAAACCGCGGTAAAATTGCATATGGTTAGTATTACCATTTAAAATTCTAATTATCATGATAATCGTGTTTGATTATCGCACTTTTAGGGGACAAAACCCTATGTAAAGATCTGCTTTTATGTCAAATATTTGAGTATAGTTTTAATTCATTACAATTTTAATTTTCTATACCTAATATTTGGAACCAATATTCACCTTTAAAGTCTTTGAAAAGGTTCATTAAGCATCTTTGTGTTATTTATGTAATAAATTATATACATTTTTCAAATCGGATTTTATATTTTATGTATGTTTTCTGGCCTTTGATGTTTTTATAGTAGGTTAAAGTGAAAAAAACAATAGACAGATGATGTAAATGAAGTGCTGAAAAAACAGATCCCAAACATGGGTATAGTAAACATTTGTTTATATAGTATATAATAATAGTAGTAATAGTATAAATGGGGTTTTTTTTGTTTGTTTTTTTCTATTGAAACTGGATGCAGGTACAAAACACATTCCACTGTGCATTGTACTGTGTATAATTATGTATGTGACAAATAAAGATTATCTTATCTTATATAAAGGCAAAATCAAAAGGACTGAAAAACAGCCAAAATAGGCTCAGACCACTAAGGGTTAATATTTGAATGTTTCTGCAACAGAAAGTATATTGTGCCAAGTATTTTATTTTATTTATTTTATTTATTTATTTATTTATTTTAATACAACTTGGTTAAATTATTTCAGTGTGTGTATTAGTACATTTGGACCATTTTGAGCACAATTTCATTAATACCGTGATAATAATAACTGTGATAATTTTGGTCACAATAACCATGATATGAAATTTTCATATTGTTACATCCTTACGTATACATCCTTTCCCCTATGCTTTGCTTTTTCGCATTTCCTACTGTGCTCTGTATCAACATTAATCTCCGTAAAAACATAGATCAGTGCTGGTACTTGGTGTTGATTAACTTCAGGGTTTTGGGGGGAGGCAGGGGTTTCCACACAGCCGTCACAGACCAGGACGCATTTCTTAGAAATCATTAAGATCGATGCTCCGACGGCAAAACCAATGTCCCCATCTATGCTTTGGTCGCACTTTCTGTGATAAATGCGACACATAATGCTGGGTATTTTATCATTTCTGAAACTGGACAAGCCTTTTTTATTTATTTATTTATTTTTGCTAACAGTAGATTTTGTCCATTTTCTACGAGGCCCTGGAGGTTCTGCATACTTTGGACTTACTATATGCCATCGGTCCAGTATATTTCTGAGTCCAGAACTGAAGCAGGTCCTGAATTAACCTCATATTCCTGTTTTTCATCGATGAGGACCCAGAGGAAACCCACACACCACACAGAACAAGCCCATTTGGACCGGGGACTGAACTCGGTATGTGATTCTGGCTCTGGCTCGGATTCACCAGGGCCAACATCATCAATATGTTTGCTCAGGATGAGGCATCTTAGCAGGGAAATGGGAGGCAGGAGGTACAGCGGGTACCTCTGCCAACCATGTCTGGCACTTCCAGGCAAACACAGGTAGAATGAGCTGCACAGCCTTTCCTCTGTCAACAGCAGTCTTAATTTGACCGTAGATGGTTCAGACCCAAACACTTAGGCCTTTACAGGGTCTTTATGTTTTGGTCTATGGGCTCTTTTCTTGCAGGTTCAGTATATTTCAGCTTTCTATTGTCTTAGGCTTTGTACATTGATGTTGTTTTGTAAGCAGCAGGTTCTACATTAGTCCAGGGACCTCATTCAGCCCAGTAGGATCTCCAGTCAAGCAATGCCATAATAACCAATAAATACAGTTTTTGCATGTTTTAGATCACAGGTGTCAAACATGCAGCCCGGGGGCCAAAACCGGTCCGCCAAAGTGTCCAGTCTGGCCCATGGGTGAATTTATGAAACGCAAAAATTACTCTGAAGATATTAAACAATCAAGGATGTTAAAATCATTTTAGGTCAATTTAACCCTTTCATGCACAAATTATGAGAACCTTAATCAAAATTTTTTCCTGAATGTTTTTATTCCTCTTTAGGCACGAAAAAAACAATGCGATTAGAAAATTTTCTTCTGAAAAACAAATAAAAATAAATACATAAAATAAAAATAATTAAAAAAAATATATAAATTAAAACATACATTAAAAAAAAAAAAAAAAAAAAAAAACAATGAAAAAAAAAATTCTTATGAACCTATTTTTCATGAAGTTGCAAAAATGTCCACTCAGCTGGACACCACACGGTTAATTTTTGACGCACAGAAACATGTATTTACTGATAAATTGTATGAAAACTATGGGGAGAGCTTGTGATTCTGGGGGTTTATGCTCAGGAAAGATCTACATAATGTTACCAGTTCATGTCAAAGATATGTAGTGTCTTAAAACTTTCATAAAGATATGTGCAAAAAACAAACAAACAAAAAAACAACGAAAAGAACAACAAAACCCATGAATATACAAGAGAACAGCTGTAGAATACCTGTCCACTGTAGTGACCAGTATGCATGAAAGGGTTAATCTAAAGTGTCAGACCAGTAAAGCACTATCATAAAAAACCTATAAATAATGAAAACTGCAAGTTTTTTGTCTTTGTTTTAGTTTTTTAAAAAAAGTAAAATTACACAAAAATGTTTACATTTACAGACTAGCCTTTTAGAAAAAATGTGAATAACCTGAACAAATATGAACATCCTGGAATGTGTTGAGAGTAGTATGTCTAATTTTACCAATATTCTGCCTGTTATTAAATGTTTTGTGTGTTTGTAGATCCACTGTGATCTGTAAGTTATGATGTATGAATGATAAACTAGGTGCAACATTGTTAAAATTGCACATATTTTTTAAAAATAATTTTCAGGTTGTTCATATTTGTTCATGGTACGGTTCGTAGATGTAGACATTTTCATTATGGAATTTGACTTTTTTCACTCAAAAACAGAGAAAACTTTAGAGTTGACAATATTTTTAAGTTCTTATCTATTATTTATATTATTTTACTGGACCGGCCCACTTCAGATCATATTAGGCTGTGTGTGACCCCTGAACTAAAATGAGTTTGACACCCCTGTTTCTTCATCACTGATTGGTTCTATATTAGTCCAGGGAACCTCATTCAGCCCAATAGGCTCTCCAGTCAAACAATAACATAACAACCAACAAATATATTTTCTGCATGTTTTAGAATGAAAAAAGTAAAGTTACATGACCTAAAGCAGGGCTCTCAAACTCATGTTCTTTCAGGTTCCACATTCAGCCCGATCTGATCTGCAGTGGGCCGGACCAGTAAAATAAGAACAGAGTAACCTATAAATAATCACAGCTCCAAATTGTTGTCTTTGTTTTAGTGCAAAAACCCAGTTAAAATATGAAAATACTTACTTATATAAACTATCCAAAGAAAAAAGATGTAAATAACCTGAAAAAACTGAAATTTCTTAAGAGAAATAAGTTCAATTTTAACGATATTCTGCCTCAACTTATCATTTATACATGTATGTTATGGATCAGATCCACAAAGACACTAAACACTGAAGAACAGGCAGAAAATAGTTAAAATTCTGCTTAATTTTCTTTAGAAATTTTCGGTTGTTCATATTTGTTCAGGTTATTCATGTTTTATTGTTACAGGATAGTTTGTGAATGTAAATATTTTCATAATTTAATGTTTTTTTTCCACTAAAATAAAGACAAAAATTTGAAGTTGTCATTATTTATAGGTATAATGTAATATTATTTTCACATCAAATTAAGAAGAAAATATGGAGTCATTCTTTTTTGTCGGTTATTCTGCTGTTATTATTTGACTGTAGATCACATTGGTCTGTATGTGGAACCGCAACTAAAATGAGTTCAACCTTGACTGTGAAATTTTTGCACTTTGTAAATTCATCCCATGAGCCGGATAATAACAGAATGTTTGAGACCCCTGCTATAAAGTATATACAGGGTGTCCCATAAGTCTCCATACATAGGAGACATAATACATTCCATACATATATGGTTCTAACATGCATTTCTTTACATTTCTTCTTTATAGTTCTTCAGCAGTGGAGGACACGCATTGAAATGTGTTCCCGACAAAATGGCAGTCATATAGAGCATATTATATAAATAAAAATGGTTTATGTCAAGAAACGTTTATTTTTCTTATGTATGGAGACTTATGGGACACCCTGTATATAGACATATATCTGTGTGTCAACTAGGGATGTAATGATTACCGGTACAACGATAAACGGCGGTAAAATTGCAGACGGTTAGTATTACTATTTAATTCTAATTATCACGATAACCGTGTTTGATTACTGCACTTGTCCGGAGAAATGCCTATGTAAAGATCTGCTTTTATGTCAAATATCTGTGTATAAGTTTAATTTATTACAATTTTAATTTTATATACCTAATATTTGGAACCAATATTCACTTTTAAAGTCTTTGAAAAGGTTTATTAAGAGAGAGACTATGAAAAAGAAACTAAAACAACTCAAACTTGATATGGAAAATGGTCAAACAATGGCCATAAGGTGTCATCTTTAATGCACATTTGTATGTTTGATGTTTACATGTTAATATTTGAATGTTTCTGCCAACAGAAAGTACATCGTGCCTATTATTGTATTTATTTTTTCCAAAATAAAACTTTGTTAAATTATTTCAGTGTGTGTAAGTACTTTTTGAACATTTTGAACACATATAATAATAATGATAACCGTGATAATTTTGGTCGCAATAACCGTGATATGAAATTTTCATATCGTTACATCCCTAGCGTCAACTCAATCAATAATAGTTTTCATTCTGAATTAATGTTGTTTTACCCATATACACATCTTATTTTTCTCCTTATTCACATTCAGCGACGTGGGAATATCAGGGTAAGGTGGAAAAAAACACCACAAAGTAACTGACCCTCTAAACGTACGGCGCAGCGGTGTCACCAATGAGAATGTTTGGTCACACTCGACAGATTTCCATGTGCATTCAGTCACCTAAATATAGTCAGAGAATCCAGCAGCAGTAAGTAATGATGTGTGTGTGTGTGTGAGAAACACAGATGTATAGGCTGACTGGGACACAATGGGAGCAGGAGGTGGCAGTCAGCGGGCAGATAACAGCCAACGGCTTCACAGATGTGCTTATCCTGTGAAGTTAAACAGAGTCGGCTGGTCATCCAGAAAATAGAAACTGAAAGGTGTTTTAGAGAGAGACACTGGATAAAAGGTGATCTTCTCTCCTCTCAATCCCCCCGTGGTCACCCATGCCAAAATAAAAGCTGACTGAGTGCTGAGGCAAGAACAGGGGGAGGCAAGGAAAATGTAAAGGAGGCTCAGTGCTTTAAGTGCAGTGTGAGGAAAAAAAGGAGGAGGAGGAGGAGTGAGATGCTTTTCAGTGGTTGAGCAATGAAAGTGACATAACAGCAGAGGCGGCCAATGACAAGTATCAGCTTCAAGTGCCAGTTATCATCATTTCTATTCTATATATTTCATTCAAGTCAAATTAAAAAGGTACTCTCGAGTGCAAATTAGATCCACTGATTTAAGAGTTCAGTGAGTTTAATGGATTTAAAATTTAAAAAAAAAAAACATTACAGTCTGTCGTGTCAGATTGCCTCAGAAGTTTTTTCTTATTTATTTCAATTTTTGTTGATCAGCTTCCCTTCATCACAGCAGATGGTATTAAAAAAAAAAAAAAAAACAAGGAGAACTGGCACATTTCTCAACTAGAACTCTACTAATTCAATCAAAGTCCATATATGATTTCTGTCAGTGATCAATAGGAATGATAGTCACAGAAAAACTTCTTTGCCCGCCCCTTGTTTTCTTCAGTGTCTTGCTCATTTTAATGCCTGGTCCAATTAAAGGTACATTTGTTTGGACAAATATAATGATACCAACAATAACAGCTCATAGTAGTTTAATTTCAGAGCTGATATCTGTCCATTTAACATGTTCTCTTGATAAAAACCAAAATCACTTCAGTTCTTCCATCAGTATCTATGGCATTGTACTGACAAAAACAGTGCTTTTAGACATTCCATGTTTTCTTTTCTCTGTTTTAGTCACATGATACACACAGGAGTTAGGACTGGACTGTATAACCATTGTTTTTAAGGACTTTTGATGGTCTAACAATTGTTTCCGCAACTGTATATTGATATCTCTAACCATTTATTAAGTGGGGACTACGGATGAAAATTAGCACTGAGGCTAACTCTGTCATATTTACAAGTTTATACTGAAATGGAATGTATAAATGTGTTCAATAATGTGCACTGGCCCGCCTAAATAAAGGTATATACATACATACATACAACATACATACATTTACATGTTATAAACCATCAAAATATGGACCATTATAAATAAAAGCAAATTTTCAATATTTCACAATATTTGTCAGCAATTCAAAAATCACAAAATTTCTCAAAATTCTTACAAACTTTGTAGACATTGTCCCAAGGAAACTACATACAAAACTGAAATGAATCTGACCAGTAGTTTTGTGGAAGAAGATTGTTGAACTCTAGACATTGGTGACCTTGAGTCTGACCCTTCAAGGTCACTCAAGGTCAAAGGTCATGGACCCAAATCACAGTCCATATATGACTTCTATCAGTGATCAATAGGAACTACATTAATAACTGTAACCATTTACATGTTATGGACTACCAAAATATGGACCATTATAAGTAAAAGCACATTTTTAATATTTTAAAAATTAGTCAAAAATGTAAAAAAATCAAAATTTCTCAAAAACTGTGAACAAACACTGTAGACATGGCCCAATGAAAGCAACATAAGAAATGTGAACTGAATCCGACCAGTAGTTTCAGAGAAGAAGATTGTTGAAATTCAGACATTGGTGCCCTTGAGTTTGACCCTTTTAGGACACTCAAGGTCAAAGGTCATAGACCCAAATTCAAGTCCATATATGACTTCTATCAGCGATCAATAGGAACTATATTGATATCTGTAACTATTTACATGTTATAAACCATCTAAATATGGACCATTAGAAGGAAAGGCAAATTTTCAATGTTTCAAAAATTCGTCAGAAATTCAAAAATCTAAGTTTCTCAAAACTGTGAACAAACTTTGTAGACATTATCCGAAGGAAGTTACATGTAAAATATTAAGTGAGTCTGACAACTAGTTTCAGAGAAGAAGATTGTTGAAATCTAGGGGCCGTTTACACGGCGTCGGATTCAGTCGACTCCGGGAAGATTTCATCGCGGATTAGCCTTCTGTTAACATGGAAACGGTGCCTAGAGTGCCTGAATCCGAAAACTTTTGATACCAGGGTCCAGGGTGGAACGTTATCGATACGCTCCGCATTTCAGCTCCATGTTAACACAAGTCGGACCGCTCCGGGGTAAAATATGACGTCACCGCATGCGCGCGCAGCCAAGAACCGCCAGTTAACCCACTCCAGGCCAGTTGGTGGCGGTAATGCGCCTCCAAGCTGGTTTGCCAGCCTCTATGACACAATACAGCTGCAGAAAAAGAAGGAACAACCACAACAACAATGGCCGGTTTCAGAACAACATACGTGCTGCTAACTGTGCTCAGCTCGTCTGTCCAGACAAAGAAGTCCTGCGTCTTTGTACGACCACTCCCCATTGTTGTTTGTAAATAGTGTTGTCCGCCTCTTCTTCTTCTCCTCAAAGCCTTAAAGGCTGTCTAAACCGGAAATCGTTTGTGCGCAGGCACGTGTTTTACCGCCACTGTTTCACTACAGCTCTACATCGCCAGCTACTGGTCTGGCATGGCCACTACAGCGTATTCAGCCGTCCTCGCGGACTCATGTTAACGCAGATCGTTATCATAGCGGCTTCGTCTTAACGCGGAATTATTTTATAACGCAAAGGACAAATCTTTGCGGAGTGTTGCCGTGTAAACGTACCCCTAGACATTGGTGACCTTGAGTTTGACCCTTTAAGGTCACTCAAGGTCAAAGGTCATGGACCCAAATAAAAGTCTATATGTCACTTCTATCAGTGATCAACAGGAACTACATTGATATCTGTAACCATTTGCATGTTATAAACCAGCAAAATACAAACCATTAGAAGGAAAGGAACAATTTGATATTTAAAAAAGTGAAAAATCCAAATTTCTCAAAACTGTGAACATACATTGTAGATATTATCCCATGAAAGCTACATAAGAAATGTGAACTCAATCCGACCAGTAGTTTCAGAGAAGAAGATTGTTGAAATTTAGACACTGGTGTCCTTGAGTGTGACCCTTTAAGGTCACTCAAGGTCAAAGGTCACAGACCCAAATTAAACTCCATATTATGACTTCTATCAGTGATCAGTAGTAACTACACTGATATCTGCAACCATTTACATGTTATAAACCATCAAAATATGGACCATTAGAAGGAAAAGCAAATTTTTAATAATTCAAAAATAAAAATTTCTCAAAACTGTCAACAAACTTTGTAGATATTGTTCCAAGGAAACTACATAAATTTTTTTTAGTTAATCCAACCGTAGCTGAAAATGTTTGAAGAAATCGCTGATGAAGACCATGGCGGACACCTCGCCTTCATAACAGCTCATGGTTTATCGGCCAGTGAGCTAAAAACTAGCCATAAAACTGAAATAACAGATAAAACCAAAACCACCCAAATAAACTAAACTACACTGAATAAAAACAGACCTGCAGGTAAAGTCATCCTCATTGTCATTTTTCTTTTACCAGTTGCTGTTCATGGTCTTCACTTAACATCTACCTGCAGGGCACAACAAGGCTTTGGCCACCCGCCCACCAGTTATTCTCCCAGCTTTATTTAGATAAATGCTGCGTCGGCTGACTGAATAAAACAGCGTATTTAGATTTCTAAAGTCGCTCAACTACAGCAGCGAACTGCAAATGGATCCTCATTTAAAGTGGAGAGTGTTTACTGTTAACATAACAAGAATACGAACGCTATTAACACAGCAGCTGAAATTAACAAGCAATTATTAAGATGAGATCCTTGGGTAATTTTAGCTAATCAGCCTCACCTCTAACAGTGAAGAGCTTCTGACATTTACCTCCCAAACAACAACGGCTGCAGCAATAATCCATCCTGATGGAAAATAGTAGAGGAGGGGAATCTCCTACTGTATGGAAGGGATTTTCACTCATTAAATACACATGAGACAAATATATGATATGGACAAAAGTATGTGGACATGTTGAATTCAGGTGTTTCTTTTCTAACAAAACAATAATGACTCATGTCAGAATATAGTTTTATATTATGGGATAAATTACATTACATTGGTTAGTTTGGTTTAAATTCTTACCTTTGCTTCAACCCCAACAACATTGTAACAGTGGTGCGATTATAACTTATTGAAAGAAACATAAATATTGTGACAATATTTTGCTTTTCCTTGAATATTTTTTGTTCAAATTAAAACTCTTACATTTTTGCTTGAATAATACAAATAAACTCAACCAGACTGCTCCCTGAGACAATACTTTTCCAAATAAAAACAGGAAATGTGCATTATCTTACAATAAAGTTACATTTTTTAGACCAACAAACACATGTTGGCACCACAGATGAACATGTGACCAATATCAGTGGGTCAATGAGCCCATTTCCATTGGACATCTGGGAACATTAAAGTCCAAACTGTCCGAACTGGTCCAGAACACAAACCGTCTTTTCCAGTCCTAAACTCTTTGTCTAGTCTAGTGACAGATCACCATGGCAGTAGATTGGTTTGGTGTACGTCCATAAAATGCGTCCAGGGTGCTCCAACGCTAAAACATTACTTCCACCTGATACATGTTCTAACCTGAAGAACAAAAAAAAACCCAGGGGTGAAAGGTTAAATTATTAACTGTATTGAATGATTATCAAAGACACTATTAAGCAGAGCCAATATTTAATCACAGAAAATCTACTCCGATGTGACATTTCATGTTATTGTTATAAATTTTATCTAGTGTTGTCAAATGATTAAAATGTTTAATCAGATCAATCACAGGGTTGCTGTGGATTAAGTTTGATTAATCACAATTAAATAACATTAATTTTTAATGTATACGAATCGCGTTTTATTCTGCATGAGCAAACAGACTCAAGAAAGAAGGGAATCTATATGCACTTAACGCAGGGGTGTCAAACTCATTTTAGTTCAGTTCCACATTCAGCTAAATTTGATCTGCAGTGGGCCGAAGCAGTAAAAAAATAACAATAATATAGAAATAATGTCAACTCCAAACTTTCCTCTATGTTTTAGTGTAAAAAAAAAGTTAAATAATCATGAAAAGGTTTACATCTACAAACTATCCTTTCAAAAGATGTGAATAACATGAACAAACTGAAAAAATCAGTGTAATTTTAATAATATTCTGCCTCAGTTTATCATTTACACATGTACATTGTAACGAACAGCTCACAGTGGATCTACTAATACACAAAACATTTAGTAACAGACAGAATCTTGTTAAAATTGTATTTACTTCTCAACACTTTTCAGGTTGTTCATATTTGTTCAGGTTATTCACATTTTTTGCAAAATTATACTTTGTTTTAGTGTAAATACATGAAAATATTTGCCTTTACAAAGAGGAAAAACTGGAGTTTATCATAGTATTTCACTGCTCCTGCCCACTTGAGATTGAATTAGTCTGAATGTGGAACCTGAACTAAAAGGATTGTTAATATCTTAGTGTAGTTTTTGTATTTATCACATTCATCCCAAAGGCCGGACTGGACTCTTTGGCGGGCCGGATTTGGCCCCTGGACCGCATGTTTGACACTTGTGACTTAATGTGTTTGTCCAAGATGGGTCACAGGTTAGCAGAAGTGTTAGCAGAATCCCCGACTAACGTATGCTTCGCGTTAATGTGGTATTTGAAGCTGGAAGTGCTTCGGTGAATAGAAAACTCCTTCCTGCAGAGTGTGTATAATACTTCATGTTCAATTTTGTTTTGTTTTTTTTTGTCCTCATATTTCCATACAGAGGGCCAACGTGCTGTTTAGCCTCTTCCATCTTAATGGGTTGGTTCTGACACTTAATTTCAGTGCAAAAAAATTTTCACATACTTAATTTCAGTGCAAAAAAATTCAGTGCTAGAAATTCAATAGTTTTTGTAATTCAAAATCTGATGAGACAGATTTACTTCCATAAACAAGTCATTTTTTCATTTTCCAATTATGGATTCTCAACTGAATATGAAAAGAACAAATGATACGCGGATTGAAATGCTGCGTATTGGAGGAAACCCCCATCGAGACAATGCTTTTCCAGCCACAACAGCCAAGTGGCAGATGTTTTTGTAGCAGGTCACTCATGCTCATATACTACATCTGAAACATAACACATGCTGCTGGATACATAATCACATCTGATTTCCAGCTCACAATTACCTTTTCCATTCATCACAATCAAAGTCCATTTGCTTGTTCAGAAGACAGACTCAGTCTAGGGACGAGGAAAATGAAAACCAACAATGGGCGGACGTGCAAACGATGGAAGCTGTGAATTAGGATTTAAATAATTGCGCCCTCCGTGACCTCCGCCGGTGTTTCTCATTGAATACTCGATGTGGATCGCTCAACATCAAAGTTGACTCCGGGGCTGGTTTTGGTCTTTTACTCTGCGTCTGAAATGGCTCTTCCTCTTCCTGCTGGGTCCTCCATTATGACAGCTTCAAAGTAAATCAGTGAAGCAAAGTGACTTTCCAATTCATATAACTTCTAAACCAACACATTCAATTTTAGGATTAAATAAGCCGGAAATATTGAGGAAGTCCCTACCCTCCCACTGGGGATTCTAAAGAAATTACATTTTTACAGATCAAGGGTTTCATATAAAGAAATAAATGGATTTATGTTTGTCATCTTTCTGCTATTTATCTTTTTGTTATGTATAGAGACAGGTACAGAATGATGTGTTTTATAAGAATATCCTCATCAACAAGAAACCTTTATGTATTAAAAAATAAATAAAATAAAGTATAATGGTATTCCAAGTAATTATAGCGCTTGCAAAAAGGCCAAATATATGAAGCATGGAAATAATTGCACATAATCAGGTAGAAAATTAAAAGGGGGAAAAAAGGTACACAAGCAAAATAGAGCAGAAATTCAGACAGAGCAACGTAGGCACGGAGTTGTAATTATAAAAACTAGAAAATTATTTTTCCAGCGCTGCTTTTAACTGAGGATATTTTCCTACTAAAGTCTGTGCAAAGAGGTAATAAATGTGTTTGGAGTTTGTCACATCGCTGAAAATGTGTTATTAGCTATGAAGCTGTGAAGCCGAATTATCATTATTAAAAGAAATTGCCAAATTAGGTTTAATAAGTGTGGGGGAAAAAAAACAGTATTCTGTGTTCTGAAACACTGGAGGTATGTCAACGGAATGAAAGTGTTGGAAAAAGGCAGCCTACTTTAAATGTGAAATAAAACTTCAACCTGAAAAATGAATAGAATAGAATAGAATAGAATAGAATAGAATAGAATAGAAAATTTAAAGTACCAGTCTGTACATCATATCTAAAATCTACAATAAAAATACATACAATAAACTCAAAATATAAAGAATACATTTTAACTTTTTTTTTCACATAATGTTTACTGCACCGCTGTCAAGGAAAATGGGTTCTTGTACCTCTAATTCGCATCTTTTGTATCACTCTGTAAGTAGTCCAGTCACTTAAATGTTTGCTGTGGCAGCATGGATAAACCTTACCAGTGGAAAGGCTGCACTTATGGTCCCGGTTGCTAAGCATCGTCAGCTGATCTGTGAAAGTTTGCAGCGCAAAAAAACTTCCCAGCCAGCACAATGGAATATTTTTAATATAAAATTTTTGGAAAGGGTGAGACTTTTGATTCTTGGTTAAAGGCCGAGTTATCGTCACCGGCAAAGAAAAGAAAAATAAGAACAGCAGCAGAAGTCAGAGAAGTGAAAATGAAAACACACTTGGATCTGGACGACAGAAAACAAGACCGACATGAGATTAACACCAACGAATGTGAACCTTAATTGTGCACCAGTTCAGGTGGGTGACTCTGACCCCTCCCACTGGGGTTTTCATCCATTTCACTCTGTACCGCAGACGTTCCTCCGCTGTCATTCACGCTTTCTTCACTCAACTACAGCCGACAGCAGAAGGCCATGTGTTGTAAAGACACTTTCCCACTGGTTGAGGGAGGAGGCGGCAGTTCTACGTTTGTGGGTATTTATTTGTAATGCCGCCCGTAACATAAAATGCTTAAAAATTGTCCATATTTAGAAATAAGATCGCATTCGTGTGTGAATCGAGATCATGATCTTTTAACAATTAACTGTGCAGCCCTATCAGGTACCCAGGTTGAACTTAGATGAGAACACGTCCAGTTCATTTGCCTTCTTCATTGCAGGACCTGCGATGTGACTATTGCGCACACGTACATTGCGATGACTATGTTCAAACGACACATTGTGCAGCTCTAATGCAGGACATTGGCTTATTCTTCTCAGTTCGCTAAACCTCTGCTAACTTGCAATAAAATGGGAAAACCACCGTTGTGACACCGACATCCTGTAGTTTTTACAGATCTTGAGTTTTTTTCTTGCCAAGTGCGGCTCCAGTGCATTATCAGACCATGGTTTACAGACTTCAATGGAAAACACATCTTCCATTGGGTTTATTTCCATACATAACAAAAGGAAGTAGAAGCTCATGCATCATCTTGTGATCACCCAACACCTCAAACACAGTTATGATGTTTTCCGCGTCTCACTACAACAGACAGATTGTATCTTTTCCTGGTGTGACATGCTGTTGTCAAACAAACCTGTGATCAGTGTTAGCGTATCATACAAGTAAATACTGGCACATTACACAAGCAGAAAGGATGTTGCTTCAAAGAGCTTGCGATGCCTACGTCTAATGAATTATTTAGAGCTCCCGATGAAACATGTGTGCAGCTCTTGAATATAAGCACGCAGAATGCAAGTACACGTACGCTCAGCAATGGGAACATCTGCAAGTGCAAACAGTCAACAGTGAGCATACATAATACATGTATGGAAAACTAATTTATGTAGTCCAAGACACATTGGTGCACCTCTGACCTCTGACGCATTGCTGCTAATATACAATCCCAGGCATGTGCAGAGGCTTTAATTGTTCTGACAATGGCTCATTTGACAACTTAATTGTTTCCATTAAATTCTCCCGGAGAATACGGTGCAAAGTAACCATTGGAGGAGGATGGTAATTCTAATCTCTTCCCTCCCTGGTCCTCTCACAATCGCCTCAGTGGTAGAAATTTGTCTCAATTGAGCGTATTAGTTTTGTACGTGGATGATTAGGCTTAAATTAGAAGATGAAGATGAGCAGTCAATCACTTTTTACCTTTTTTTTCTGTTTTTAACACTGACTTGTTAGGTTTTATAAGCAGCGCAGCGGTGATCTGTCAACTGACATTACAATCACCCATATTTAATTTATTTAACCGATTAAATCTATTATTTGGAGTGATTACTAAAGAAGCTAACCTTTCAAAATATGGATTAAATCCAATTGCCGTTGACTGTTGGATGTCTAATTCTTCTGAAAGGCATCATAACGTATCAGCCAGTGAGCTAAAAACATAAATGAGTCTGATCAAGCGAAAGTCAACATCGACATGAAAAAGTAAATTTGCACACATTTATCAAGCGGGCTCATTTTTAGCTAAAGATCTCTATTTTATGGAACTGTTATCCTTTTTAAAATATTACAAGTAGAAAAAAGTTAGAACCGATTTTATTGATTGTACTTTTTACAACAAAGCTGCAGCAGCTCAGAGAGGTAGGGCAGGGCCAGGCCATTTAGAGATTTAAAAGTTAATAAAAGAATTTTCAAATTGATAGTCAAACTTGAGTTCAGCATCCACTTTAACACCAAGGTTTGTGACGGTTGGCCTAATCTACTGGGCCAAGGGACCCAGATTTACAAGGGGGGGCAGGGTGGTGCCACCAAAAACTATCACCTCTGTCTTTTTCTCATTGAATTTTAAAAAAATTTGTAGCCACCCAGGCCTTTATGTCATAAGATACCTGAGCAGAGGTTTGACAGCAGGTTCATTTTCCTTTTTGAGAGGGACATATATCTGACTGTCATCTGCATAGCAGTGGTTCCTAAGTATGGACCCAAGTGGAAGCAGGTAGAGAGTGAAAAGAAGACTAAGCCCTGTGGAACCCCACATGAGAGGTGGGCAGAGGAGGACACCAAGTCATCAAGGCTGACACAGGCTGGTTGATACATACGATGGTCAAGAGTCGTCCATGTGTTACTATGGTAACCTGTCCACGTCTGACCGCATTCTCATATCAATAAAACAAAGACTTTCAGTATTTTACTCCTAAATTTATTTTCAGCATAGTTGAACATAATATGTAAAAGGTTTTGTTCTACTTGATATCAGTTTTTGTCAAGGACCACATTTTGAATGTTCGCGTAAAGCTTAAAGAATTAATATCCTTTTCAAGTCCATGCGTTTTCATGCAGTAGCTTAACATTTTTCACTTAAAAATCTTATCTCCCCACATTTTGTTAAATATATATATATATATGTCAGGGTAGAAACTGCGATCTGGTAGGATCGGCGATTCTACCAGTAGAGACTCCGATCGTAGTCTCTGCCAGTAGAAACTCCGATCAGAGTTTCTGACCCTAACCCTAACCCGATCGGAGTTTCTACTGGCAGGATCGGAGTTTCTACCAGTAGAGACTCTGATCGGAGTTTCTACTGGTAGAGACTACGATCGGAGTCTCGACTGGTAGAATCGCCGATCCTACCAGATCGCAGTCTCTACCCTGATATATATATATATATATATATATATATATATATATTATGTTAAAGTGCTTATAAATACCTACTCAAATATGCAACACATGCATATAAGTTACACTGATTACATGACAGTGTTTCCAGGTCTTACCACTTAATCTGACCCATAAATGCAATATTTAGCTCACAAACTAATTATAATTGTAGATCATCACTGGCATGTGAATAAATGTATTGTAATTCAGTAAAGTAAAAAAAAAAAAGACATTTGTGGCAAAAACGCTTTAAAAAAAAAAAAAAGTCTGGTTTCAAGCGTCATCTACACTGAAGGCCCTTAAAATATTTGATATGTTCTAATTAGGCATTTACCCACATCTTCAAAACTCTGAGGAAGAAAACTGTCATCTCTAGACTAATAATCTTCTAATGTGTCCTCGAGTTCCTACTTCACATCACATCATCAGGGTCTTCATGATGCTTTGAATCTTCTCTTGGTAACTGAACCCATATATATAAGATAATATACATATATAATATATTCACATATATAAGATGCAGTGTTGTGTTTTTGCAGTAGTCTACAAAATTCAACCCATAATAACAATAGTAGTAGTAGTAGTAGTAGTAGTTTTATTTCAAGCACATAGAATCATCAGATAAAGAATCATACATGGTCAAAAAAATAAATAAAATTTTTCTGCGCTCGAAAAGGAGTGGGAAGAAGTATAACTTACTGACTCCCACCCCCTTTTCACAAACTAATGATCAAACTAGATCTGCTTCCTTTGCTTTGTTAACACACATTTTCCTCTGTATATTTTAACAATAACAAACCATTCGTATACACTTTTTCGTCACCTCACACACAATCAGATTTGCGTAATCAACCGTTTTTAATGTAGACTATAGTATTTATATGCACTTTAAATATTTACTCCAAATACAATGATCAATAAATATGATAATATCTTCTTATCAAACCAATTAACTACAATAATATCTTATTTTATGCGTACTTCTGTAATGTTCTATATTTTGTTATTATAGTGGATTTATACATCCTTTTAAATACACAAATTGAAGAAGACATTTTTAAGTTTTGCTCCAGATTATTCCACAGATGGACCCCTCCAACACAGATACACTGGCTTTTGATGTTTGTTCTACACTTAATTTTCTTGTAGATTTGCCTGGGCTCAAACATCTCCTGCAGACTATCTAATACATTTATGGCAGATCAGCATGAAGAATCCGTTAGTGTCCTGCAAATCTATTGCATAAGGTATTCAAATAGGTTATCATGACTGGACCAGATCCTGTTTGGGATTTTATATTGAACTCACGTATCAATTTAATCAAACTTCCACTATCATCTTTTCAGCATCACTGACCTCAGGGCAGAACATGGGCTGTATTATCTGTAATATTTCCCCTGATCTTCCCTCTTTTTCTATCTCCTCCACAGGCTTCCACTCTCTTCCTTCACTTCACACAAATGCCCTTTGAGACAGACACAAAGATCTTTATTCATTATCATAATCCCCTGTTCATGTCTCCTGAATACATTGCCATTTACAATCATGTGTGCGTCGTTCTAATACGAATTCAAACCCAAAAACCAGAGTTACAATTACCCCCCCCCCCCCCCCAAAAAAGAAGCATATTCTCAGAAGTAGCTTCATTTCTTTGTACAAATCTAATCAACGGTAATAGCTGTGTATGGACTCCATAGTCTGGTTCACACAAGAGCTGAAGGCGTTTATTAATCAGGGAGGTTTTCAGGATCACAGACTCGGGCAGCCCAGAGATTTTCCCAGAGTTCCACCAGACGAGAAGGAGCGACCACTCTCCACATACTTTATAATAATCCCAAATGATTTAGACCAGTGGTTCTTAACTGGGCTGGATTTGTGACCCACTATCAGCCTTCAATGATGAGCCGTGACCCAAACTGATAAAACCTAAAGTTCTCAAATTTATTTAATGGAGGGATGGTGTGAATTATGTCCAAAACTGAAACAGAAGGTTTGGAGAAGATGACGGATGTTTACGGACCATGTAGGTACTATGAAAGTCAATTTACTTTTTTTGAATTTTAATGTATTTACTCACTTATTTAAATGCATGTTATTATTGTTAATGTTATTATAATTACCTTTAATGTTATTAATGTTATTATCATTATTATCGTTAATATTATTATCAGTATCATTAATGTTATTGTTATCCCTTTTATCATTATTATCGGTATATTAACACTAATGTTACTATCGTTAAAGTTATTATCATTATCGTAAATATTATCATTATCGTTAATGTTATAATCGCTAATATTATCGTCACTGTTAAAGTTATTATCATTATTATCATTAGTATTATCATTATCGTTATTATTGTTAGTTATTATCATTATCGTTAATGTTATTGTCATTACTGAGAATGTTATTATTGATGTTGTTGTCATTAATAATAAAAATGTTGTTGTTATTAATGTTATCATTCATTTTAATATCGTTATTGTTATTGTTATCATTATCATTATTATCATTAATGTTATTGTTAGTGTTATTATCATTATTGATCATTATTGTTGTCACTGTCGTTAATAATATTATTACAATTAGTGTTATTGTTACTATCATTAATTATCGTTATTATCATACTATCGTTAATGTTATTATTGTTAATGTTAATATTGTTAATGTCATTATTGTTAATGTTATCATTATTGACAGCTATTGTTGTCGCTAATAATAATAATAATAATAATAATAATAATAATAATAATAATAATATTGTTATTGGTGTTGTTAATGTTATTATCAACATTAGTAGTATTATTATCATCATCACCTTTTTTCTAATTAATTTAATTCCAATCTTATTTTAATCTTTCTTTATTTCTTTTTCCATTCCATTCATTTTCTCAAGATAATTTAAAACTCAATATTTTATTTCACTGTCCACAATGTACTTGTTGTAATAGATTACCTACTGTTTTTAAATAATGTAAGAGAATCTATGTTGTTGATATTGTTCTGCATTTTTTCTGTATACTTAAAAAAAATGTGTAAAAAAAGTCTCAGTGCAAACGGTTTAATTCATTTGACATTA
Organism: Sphaeramia orbicularis; assembly: GCF_902148855.1. NCBI lineage: Eukaryota > Metazoa > Chordata > Actinopteri > Kurtiformes > Apogonidae > Sphaeramia > Sphaeramia orbicularis. The sequence goes on along the minus strand of NC_043979.1, from coordinate 47,934,715 downwards.
ATGTTACAGATATTCCTCACTGTACTCATACTGTCGCTGTTTGTCGATGCTGCGTCCAAACGTATGTAATCATATATCTACATAGATCTGCCTTCGACCATCCTGACGCTTCTGTAATAAATTCCTCGTCATGTTTCTTCCTGATCCTGAACAAGCAGATTAAAGCTTTGCCGCACTTATTTATTTATTTATTTATTTATTTTGTTTTTTGTTTTGTTTTTTGGACTAAACTCAATCAGCTTGTGCATGACCGTACCTGACATTTGCATAAAGCTGCATATATTTCTGTCCCAGGTCCTGTTCGTCGTGTCATGCGCTCGCCGCACATGTCAAACTACAGCCGCAAAGTGCTCACGTCTTCATAAGAAATTAATGGAGACCAAATTGGTCACTTGCCCGGTAGCATTGGTGGGCGTCGCTCTACAGGACGGCGCCGTGGCTTCCTGAGATTGATTCATACTGAAGGCGGTGTAATATGTGACACCTCAGGTACAATCTCCACTGCAGGGACATGTATCATTCTCTGAGTACTTTAAATAGCTATGAGAGGAAGGTAATGGCCTGAGGCGCTTCTACCTGTGCAAAACCACCTATGAATTGCAAGCAGAGCCACAAGGACGTTTAATGCATTTAAAGGCTGGGGGGGAGGGGGCGCCCGACTGTATTAAATTCATCGTCATCCATGTCATAACTTAAACATCATCAGGTAAAAAATTAATGTGTCCTCATGTGACACCAGGAAGCAACAAAGCCTTATTCATAAGTAATACAGATGGATTTACTCGTCACAAACAGCTGTAGAAATGCACCGACACCAGGACTTTTCACTGGGCGGCATCTTTCATGGATGTAATGATTCATACGTCCTGTTCTGCTTTTCCTTATGTATGACTGGGAAGACGCTGGAGGCTTATAACTAACCAAGACGGATGAAGAAATGGAGAAATGGCTTCAGAGGCTTAGTCTCGAGCAGTAGCCTCTGGACTACAGAACAGATTTACAGAGTTCACTCCATGGATTATTCATGGTGTGAAAGCAACGGATCAATTTTAAAACTATAAACCCAGACACCACGTGTAATTTGTTAGTTCCAGGGATGAAAAGAAGAGACCGGATCTTACCTCCGACACAAAACCTCATCTATCTATGTCTGCAGTTAATCAAATACTCTAAGCATCTGCAAAGAAATCAGATATGTTTTTCACTAATTGTCATCTGGTTGTTCGAAGAAAAAGATAACAATTGAATTATAAGAAACTGACAGAATTGTGCAATGTATTTGTAACTGATAAACTGAGTCAACCAGTGAATCTTGAAGATAGTACTGTTTAGTCAAAAATAGGACTACAGCTCCTGTAGTCCAATGGCATATTTAAAGACATTAATTGACATTCATTTGACCTTACAGGGTCACTCTAGGTCAAAGGTCATGGCACCAAATGATAGCCCATATGCGACTTCCTATCAGTACTCAATAGTAATTATAACAATATCTTCAACTGTTTTTAAGTTATAGCACTGAGAAATGTGTCCCATTATAAACCACTGGGGATTTTTAACATTTCAAAAATTCATAAAAATATTTCAAAAATCAATATTTCCCACTTGTTTGAACAATCTTGGTAGACCTTACTCCAAAGAAGATGAAGATGATGATGATGATGAAGAAGAAGATGATGAAGAAGACGAAGAAGATCAAGAAGACAAAGAAGATCAAGAAGACGAAGAAGATGAAGAAGAAGAAGACGACGAAGAAGATGAAGGAGACATAGATGAAGAAGAAGACAACGAAGAGGAAGATGAGGAAGAAGAAGACGAAGATGACGAAGAAGACGAAGATAAAGAAGAAGACAATGATGAAGAAGATGACGAAGAAGACGAAGGAGACATAGATGAAGAAGAAGACGACGAAGAAGAAGAGGAAGATGAGGAAGAAGAAGACGACGAAGAAGACGAAGATAAAGAAGACGAAGAAGATGACGAAGAAGACGAAGGAGACATAGATGAAGAAGAAGACGAAGAAGAAGACGAAGAAGACGACGAAGAAGACGAAGGAGACATAGATGAAGAAGAAGACGAAGATAAAGAAGAAGACAACGAAGAAGAAGACGAAGAAGATGATGAAGAAGACGAAGGAGACATAGATGAAGAAGAAGACGACGAAGAAGAAGAGGAAGATGAGGAAGAAGAAGACAAAGATGACGAAGAAGAAGACGAAGAAGACGAAGATAAAGAAGAAGACAACGAAGAAGAAGACGAGGAAGAAGAAGATGAAGAAAATGAAGACGACGAAGAAGACCACGAAGACAAAGACGAAGAAGAAGATGATGAAGAAGAATCTTGAAAAATTGTTTACAGACGATGGACAGATGACAGTTGATACCAATAGTCCATCAGACCCTTCAGACCAAAAACTGGATCAATGTCCTGCATGTTCTATGTGAATCAACCCCCAGTTGAATGTGTGAGGCTGTCAGGTTCTGTTCTATGTTCCAGTCCTGGTTCTGTTCTGTGTTCTAGTCCTGTGGTCTGGATGCACATCATTCCAACTATAGAAGTAGGCGGGACTTTCACTGGAGGAGAACTCAACTAATTCAATGAACAAGTAGTTTCGTCAGAGACGATGTCTGAAGAAACTGCTAACGAAGATGACAAGGACAACGAATGCTACATAAAAAAATAAAAAAAAAACTTGAAATGAATCGGACCAGTAGTTTAGTAAAAGAAGAAGATTGCCTAAATGGAGACATTGGTGAACTTGAGTTTGACCCTTCAAGGTCACTCAAGGTCAAAGGTCATGGACCCAAATGAAAGTCCATATATGACTTCTATCAGTGATCAATAGGAACTATACTGATATCTGTAACTATTTACATGTTATGAACCATCAAAATATGGACCATTAGAAGGAAAGGAACATTTTATATTTCAACAAAAATGAACAAAAATAATCGACAAACTGAACAAAAATGAACAAAAAATCCACAAAATGAATTAAAATCTACAAAATTAACAAAACACTCAACAAAATGGACAAAAATGAACAAAAAAATCTACAAAATTAACAAAAAATCCACAAAATGAACAAAATATCGATCAAAATGAACAAAATAATCAACAAAATTAATAAAATAAGTCCATATATGACTTCTATCAGTGATCAATAGGAACTATATTGATATCTGTAACTATTTATATGTTATAAACCAGCAAAATATGAACCATTAGAAGGAAAGGCATATTTTTAATATTTATAATTTCAACAAAAATGAACAACAATGAACAAAACACTCAACAAATGGACACAAATGAAGAAAAAAATCCACAAAACGAACAAAATAATTATCAAAAAAAAAAAAAAAAAAAAAAAAAAATCGACAAAATTAATAAAATAAGGCCATATATGACTTCTATCAGTGATCAATAGGAACTACATTGATATCTGATATGTAAACCATCAGAATACAGACCGTTAGAAGGAAAGAAACATTTGTAATAACTCAAAACATTCATCCAAAATAAAAAAAAAATTTTTAAAAATCTAAATTTCTCAAAACTGTGATCAAACTTTGTAGACATTGTCCCAAGGAAGGTACATGAAAAACTTGAAATGAATCAGTAGTTTTGTCAGAGAAGATGCTAACAAAGACCAAAGCACCTCCACAATAGCTCGTGACCTATCGGCTGGTGAGTTAAAGTAATTATATGAAGCTAAAATGGACAGTATTGTGCATTTGTAATTCATAACTGAATCAACCAGTGTCCTTGAAGATAGTATTGAGTAAAACACTGAATGGTTCTCTGGTTTCTAGTTTAAAGCAGTGATATTTTGCTTTTTTTTTTTTTTTTTTTTTTTTTTTTTAAATAGAATTCTTCATTTTCGATCCTTTCCCTGTGGTGTCCATGAACTGTAAATGCTCTGCTTGGCTCTGAATTCTTCATTCATTCAACTCCACAGGTCCATGTTCAACCCTATTTCTGAGGAATGACACCTGAAAAGTGGTTTGGAGCGCTGGCCCTTTAAATGCACATGAGCCACTTGAGGCCCCGCCCCCTCCAGGCTGTCGGCTGTGCTGCTCTGTCCCATTCAACCAACAACTGAACATTTTAGGTAATGGGCTCCAAGTCGTACTCAGAGAAATGGTCATCTGAAGTCTGGACCTCATATGTGCAAATGTCCAAACTAGTTATAGATGTAACAAATTAACCCTTTCATGCACAGTGGTCACAACAGTTGACATCTATTCTCCAGCTGTTCTCTTGTATATTCATGGATTTTGTTGTTTTAGTTCCATATCAGCCAACACAGTGGATGCTTATGCATCATCCCATACACTGACATTCAGACCATTACTGTAACTTTGCTGTTCCTGATAAACCTGATCTGCAGTGACTGGTTTAGTGTAAATCAGTTGCTATTTGTTATTAGACTGTAATTAACAGGTTTTTGGGGGGTTTTTTTGTTGTTTTTTTTTTTTTTGCATATTATCTCCATGAAGTGAATACTAACTAGTATTAGATTATGTTAAAATGTGAGAAAAAAAAAATCAGATTAGCAGCATTAAAAATGTTTTTATTGTCACAAATTGTGTAAGAAATGCCTTAATGATGTAATTGTTATGGAAAAATGATAAAGTTGTTAAAAAAATAATTTATTGCATAGTTTTCCATATCCTGTTCTGATATTAGGTTTTAAATACATGTTTCACTGCTTCAAAAATTAAATGCATGGTGTCCAGCTGAGTGGCCATTTTTGTTACTCCTTAAAAAAAAAAAAAAACACTTGATCGCATTGGGGTTTTTTTTTCATGCCTAAAGAGAAATAAAAACACTCAGGAAAAATATCTTAGCTAAAGTTCTCATAATTTATGCATGAAAGGGTTATGCAGGAGTTCAAACAGGTTGTAGAAATCCACTGGATTTTTGCCCAAATGAATATAAAGATCGTTTGCAGCACCTGGAGGGTTCAAATTCAAAATGTATGAACTATTAGGGTCCAAATACACAAAGAAATGAACCAAAGACTAAGAAAAGTGGGTTTACATAAATATTTACCCTTTAAAAGAGCAGAGTTTAATGTAAAAAATATCTTTCAGATCCTTTTCCGGTATCTTATTTTCATATTTTTTTCTCAATGACTGCAGAAAAAATGTTGGTGATTACAAAAATATGACGTGTAAATATATTCTTTTGAGTAAAAATCTTAAAGCATTGATTCCGATGTCGTTTTGCTGAATTCTTTTTGTAAAGCCTTTGGGTCAAATGTGAGTTTAATGTGTGATCAGAGTCGTTTTAGCCTTTGGTCTGTAAAGAAATTCATGTTTTCTCTTAAAATTAGTTCAGAATATTTAGCTGCAGATGAACATACCAAGGAAACCATCAGTGTTAGCAGACAAGAAAACCTTCCAGTTGTAAATATTCAACAGTATTTTTCTTTCAATACAAGTCAGACAGTGATCAGTGTTGGGTCCTGTTTTACAATAATGGGGTTGCATGTATGTTTTGGTGTCTTTTCAGCTCTCGTCTTTTTTTTTTTTCTGGTGGACTATTGGAGTTAGAATAGGATCAGTACTTAAAAATTAAACTTTTTATCCTGATCTGGGGTCAGTTCAGTCGTTCAGGTCTAGGGTCTGGGGTCAGTTCAGTTGTTCAGGTCTAGGGTCTAATGTTCTAGACTACAGATCAGTTTCTATCCACAGGCAGTTAAGCGTGTGAGTATATTAACAATACCTATTATTGGGTTGTTTTTTAATAAATCAGTCCAGCTGCTTTTTGGCACCTGGTTAAACTCCAAAAAGCAATTACATGGTCAAAAAAATAATAATAATAATAATGATAAAATATGCAACAAATTGAACAAAAACAGCCAAAGTGCTTCATAAAATAAACAAAAATGATCAATAAACCAACAAAAAAATAAGAAACATCAACAAAACAAGCAACTACATGAACAAAAACAAATAAAATATTTACAAATTAATAAAAACATGAAAAATTATGTGAAACACATAAAGTAAAATGAAATTAAAAAGAAAAAAAAGAAGCTGTATTTGAATTTTGGCCCAGTAGTTTTTGGTTTGTTTTTTTTTAATGAGTCCAGCTGCTTTTTGAAACCTGGTTGAACTCCATAAAACAGTTAGTTAAAATACACAAAAAAAAAAAAAAAAAAGTAAAATCATGACAACACTGCAAACAACAGTAGAGATGACAAGAAAAACTGTGTAAAAAAAAAAAAAAAAAAAAAAATTTAAAAACTAGAAGCACTCGGAGAGTGCAGACCTCCGCCAAGGCTGATCAGTGCCCCCCCCCGTGGGCCCCCCCACCCCCGATCACCACCAAAATTTAATCGTTTCTTCCTTATCCCATTTCCAACAAACCCTGAAAATTTCATCCAAATCTGTCCATAACTTTTTGAGTTATGTTGCACACTAACGGACAGACAAACAAACAAACAGACAAACAAACCCTGGGAAAAACATAACCTCCTTGGCGGAGGTAAAAAAAAGGTCCAAACAGTCTATTTTTATAGTGAGGCAGTCTCATACACTGCTCTGTGTTTTACCCCACACACACACACACACACAGGTGGCAGGGGTGAACTGAGCATGCTCACATGTCTATGTAAAGAACACAGTCTGTTCTATCAATACATTTTGAATTTTTTTTCCAGTTGACCAAAAGGTTGAATTTTTATGAATATTTAAATAACTCCTCCATTCAGAACGCTCACCACAGACACATCAGGAGTTAAAGGGTGAACTGTGTTCAAGTGTTGATTTGCTATGACTGAATTCTTTTCGTTTTTGCTGTTTTCATCTTTATTACACCCTGACTGGTTTGGTTACAGATTAGTTTAGCTTTACTTTGTTTGCATTTGCTGTTTTAACGATAAAAGAAATGACTGTTAAGCAAGGTTATTATCGTTAACAAAAACTAACGAAATGACGAAAACTAGAATTGAAAAAACATTTTCGTTAACTGAAATAAAAACTAGAATTAAAAGAAAAAAACAATAACCAACTGAAACTGTATTGTGTGCTTACAAAACTAACTAAAACAGATAAAAATTATGGCTAAAATTCCCTTCCTTTTCATCTTTGTCAATGTCGGATCGATATGAAAGCAATTTATTTCGCTCTAGCAATTTTAGCTGTTGGCATCATATGATATTTAAGGGTTCGTCACTTGTGTTCACTTGTGGTTTCCAGTCGTCTTCTGGTCCCCACTCTACCTGGAAACATGGAGACTAAAGTTGGGAGAAAGCAGCAGAGTCCTGTCTGGGATTTATTTGAATACGACGACAGAGAAGAAGAGAAAAAATAGGACAAAACTAAAATGAATACTAAAACTTAACTAAAACTAAGCATTTAGAAAAAAATGAAAACTAATAAAAACGAGCAAACCTGCTCTAAAAACTAATTAAAACTAACTGAATTAGAGAAAAAAAAAGTTAAAACTAAATAAAACTAAACTATAATGAAAAATCCAAAACTATTATAACTTTGGTGTTAAGGCAACACATCCAAATTCAGAGTACAGAAGCGCATTGATAAAACTGTCTTAAGACTAACACACACACATACACACTGGTCACGTAGGCTTCCCAGCTCCACACAACATCCATATCTAATGCTTGGCTTCCAGCCCAGTGCAGCTCTAGTGAAAGCACGTACCCATATAGAGGTTAAAAAAAACCGGGATCCATCTATAAGGGAATTCCTATTGGCAACACACGACTCCATCTTGGTCGGCTGCCATCACATTTCACTTTGTATATAATGTAATCTCTTTAATATCCCGGTCAGTCCTTTCAGCTCCAGGAATGCTTAGACAGACGTTTTTACCATAATTGCCTCATAGATCAGGGTGGGCTTGGCGGGGCCACGGGATCCAGGTGCCGTACATCAGCTGATCACAGCCTCAGATAAAAGCCGGCGCCGCTTCTCAAGGTGAGCGCATGTATCTGTGGGCATTCCGCAGAAGTGGACGCAGACGCTGTGATCCAGATGAAACACAAGGACCCACACGCTCCGCCTGGACTGAAACACTGATGAAGGAATAGAAACCACTGTGCACCCGCCGCTCTTCAATCTCAGCCTTTGTCGCGGCTCTCAGAAGTAATGATATGACCTCGTAATCCGACCTCCTGCTCTACATGTCAGACGCCAGCGGAGTTTAGCTTTAAGGCACAAGAAAAATGGACAATAGCAAATTCTATCCATCTATATATCACTACACCGCATTAAAAATATGAACATTTCCTAGTGAAAACTGAAGGAAAAACGTATTTAGTTATTTTGCACATATGCTTATTTTTCCACATATACTTTTTACCATTTTTTTTATGGTTGTGTGTTTTTTGTTTTTTTATTGTGTACCATGTGGGGTAGCGCTCCAGTGTCACTGTATTGTGTATTTGCTAGGATTGTGCAATTAATAAAAAGATTCATCTCATCTTAAAAACCTCCTTCAGTTTGGGTTTCAGGTTTTCAAAAGGTGAAAAATTATGGATCATGGACCATCGTCACCCTTATGGACAATTTTACTTGATTTAGTTAAACACACCACAGACGTTTATGCAAATATTTTACAAAACAGATATTTTTTTCTACATTTGAGAAAAACATCTACATCAACATCAACTATGGACAGTCTTATCCACGGTGTCCACAGGCTGGACAATAACAAACAGTATTATCCACAGTGTCCACAGGCTGGACAATTATGGACAGTATTATCCACAGAGTCCACTAAGGACAGTATTATCTAAGGACAGTACTATCCACAGTGTCCACTAAGGACAGTACTATCCACAGTGTCCACTAAGGACAGTACTATCCACAGAGTCCACTAAGGACAGTACTATCCACAGTGTCCACTAAGGACAGTACTAACCACAGTGTCCACTAAGGACAGTACTATCCACAGAGTCCACTAAGGACAGTACTATCCACAGTGTCCACTGAGGACAGTACTATCCACAGTGTCCACTAAGGACAGTACTATCCACAGAGTCCACTAAGGACAGTACTATCCACAGTGTCCACTAAGGACAGTATTATCTAAGGACAGTACTATCCACAGTGTCCACTAAGGACAGCACTAACCACAGTGTCCACTAAGGACAGTATTATCTAAGGACAGTACTATCCACAGTGTCCACTAAGGACAGCACTAACCACAGTGTCCACTAAGGACAGTATTATCTAAGGACAGTACTATCCACAGTGTCCACTAAGGACAGTACTATCCACAGTGTCCACTAAGGACAGTACTATCCACAGTGTCCACTAAGGACAGTACTATCCACAGTGTCCACTAAGGACAGTACTATCCACAGTGTCCACTGAGGACAGTACTATCCACAGTGTCCACTAAGGACAGTACTATCCACAGTGTCCACTGAGGACAGTACTATCCACAGTGTCCACTGAGGACAGTACTATCCACAGTGTCCACTAAGGACAGTACTATCCACAGTGTCCACTAAGGACAGTACTATCCACAGTGTCCACTAAGGACAGTACTATCCACAGAGTCCACTAAGGACAGTACTATCCACAGTGTCCACTAAGGACAGTACTAACCACAGTGTCCACTAAGGACAGTACTATCCACAGAGTCCACTAAGGACAGTACTATCCACAGTGTCCACTGAGGACAGTACTATCCACAGTGTCCACTAAGGACAGTACTATCCACAGAGTCCACTAAGGACAGTACTATCCACAGTGTCCACTAAGGACAGTATTATCTAAGGACAGTACTATCCACAGTGTCCACTAAGGACAGCACTAACCACAGTGTCCACTAAGGACAGTATTATCTAAGGACAGTACTATCCACAGTGTCCACTAAGGACAGCACTAACCACAGTGTCCACTAAGGACAGTATTATCTAAGGACAGTACTATCCACAGAGTCCACTAAGGACAGTACTATCCACAGAGTCCACTAAGGACAGTACTATCCACAGTGTCCACTAAGGACAGTACTATCCACAGAGTCCACTAAGGACAGTACTATCCACAGCGTCCACTAAGGACAGTACTAACCACAGTGTCCACAGGTTGGACAACAACTATGGACAGTATGACAACTGTGCTTTATCTCAGTGTTTAGAATCCTTTTGTCAGCAATATTTAATAAAGTCAAAGTCACATGGACAAAAAGACAAACTACAGCCATATCTGAATTAGTGTTGACATAATAAGTACATGTAGTACAGAGTATTTTCCAGTGTCTTCTTATTCATTTCAGCTCTGTTTATTCCAGCTGTATTATTATCTGGACACAGTTCTGTTTATTCTTTTTATTCTAATGTTTTGGTTGGTGTTTTCATGCTCCATTAATTATAATAATAACAATAACACTAAACCATCCTGAAGTGCAGCCGTGTTAGCAGCCTTTTACAGCTCCAGTAATTTCCTTGGTGAATAAACTAACCAAAAGAAGAAGAGCCTTGTAATATGAACACCCAGGTTGTGGCGATAAAAGTCAATGTGGCTTCAACACAGAATGGTACAAGTGGAATTAGTTAAGAGTTCAGAGACCGTGGTGGGCCCAACAGAAGCAGCTCAGCTCCAACCAGAGCTGACTGGGCATTAACGCCTTCTTTTACATTTTAATGCACCTTTAAAATCCCATGGTAGTCATTATACAGACCGGACCCAAATGAAGCAGGTGGGCTATTACACTGAAAACCCAATTCATTAAGGTGCTAATCCAACAGATCTTCATTTGCACTGGTTTAATCTCAGTTTTAGCGCTAAGCCCTCGACGCCGGTTGGGACATTTTTAAATCCCTGTTCCTGCTCATCAATCATAGTGTCGAGTTCTCAAAGCACACGATATATACAAAAAAAAAAAAAAAACGACAGATTAAGTAATGATGTGTCCTGACATAACATTTAAAGAACTGAATAATCAGTCTAAGAGGCCGTTTACACGTAGACAGGGATTTTAAATTTACACGACGACGGGCACCCCAACACTAACGAAGGTTTCTAAAAACTCCAGCCAAAATGGAGATTTCTGTAAATCTCTGAGGGAAACGCGAAAATGGAGATTCTCAGACAGACATCACAGTTTTCAAAGGAAATATTCTACCAAGTTCACATGTGATTATCCAGTTTAGAGGAAGAGGATGAAGCTGATGAAGTTACAAGTATTAAATAAGAAAATAAGGAAGTTTAGTAGCAAATGTTAGCATCTTGGCTAACTAGCATCCGCTACAGCTGCTTAATAGGATCTTTGTGTATTTATTTGATATAAAATAAGGTTTTTATGCTTTTTTTTTTTTTTTTACTTTATCACCATAGGTCTGTAGCAGAAGTGATGTTTCGTTGTGATTCTTTTCAGGATTCTGATTGGTTAATGGTACTCGATCATCCCAGTTTTCAAAGGAAATATTCTATCAAGTTCACATGGGATGATCCAGTTTAGAGGAAGAGGATGGAGCTGATGAATGAAGTTACAAGTATTGAACAAGAAAATAAGGAAGTTCGGTAGCGAATGTTAGCATCTTAGCTAATTAGCATCCCCTACATCTGCTGAACAGGATCTTCGTGTATTTACTTGATATAAAATAAGGCTTTTATGCTACATTTTTTAACTACATCTCCATAGGTTCGTAGCAGAAGTGATGTTTAGTTGTGATTCTTTTCAGGATTCTGATTGGTTCATGATACTCGATTGTCCCACTACACTGCCATCTACAGGTCTGGCACGCTCTTGGTGGTATAGATATACAAGGCCATATAAACACAGAGTTGTCCAAAAACGATCACGTCTGGACCTGTGGTTTTTCTACAAAGCCACATATGGACCCCATAAACAGGCACATTATTTCTTCTTTTTAACAATATGTTACTTCTCCAAGGCCAGACTAGTAGCCAGCTCTTTTATCCACAAACCAACAGAAGGTATGTCCATACTTTTACTGAAACTATGGTTAACCCTTAGTGGTCTGAGCCTATTTTGGCTGTTTTTGAGTACTTTTGATTTTAAAAACTTTGACTTTAAATACTATATAAAGAAATGTTTACTATACCCATGTTTAGCATCTTTTTTTTTTTCTCAGCACAACTTCATCTATCTCATCTATTATTTTTTCACTTTAACCTACTATATCAACACAAAAGGACAAAAAACACAAAAATTATAAAATCCAATTTGAAAAATGTATATACTTTATTGCATAAATAACACAGAGACGCTTAATGAACCTTTTCAAAGACTTTAAAAGTGAATACTGGTTCCAAATATAAGATATATAAAATTAAAATTGTAATAAATTAAAACTATACTCAAATATTTGATATAAAAGCAGATCTTTACATAGGTGTTTTCTCCGCGTTTCTCAACCCCCCTGTTCCTCCCGGGATCCACATCCAGTTCAGGTGGGGGTCATCCTCCCCCTTACCTGTAATACGAATGCAGTCTGTGGATTAAAATCCACAGATTCAGACAGTTTTTTCCGTTTTGAAAACAAGACAAAAAATGACGAATGTGGTCAGAATTAAATGCTTGCTTTATATTGCTATAATATCGCTATATCGCTTGTTTGCTTCGGTTTCAAACCATCATATCTCTGGTTGTATTTGCTCTATCAACATCGAATAAAAAGACGGAGAGTGTTTCAAATCCGCACTTTCAAATGCAAATGTCCTCAATGGTCTATGTGACCGCCTTCCGACGCTACGACGTGCTAAAAACGTCATGTGATTCAGTCATGGGGCCGTGACCGTGGACACCTAAGGGTTAAAAAGCATCTTCTAATTTCTTTATATTAATATTTCTTTTTTTGTTAGATGTTTAATTGTAAAATGTTTTATTAAAAAAATAAAATCCTAATAATCCAATATGAGACAACTAAGGACATTTTAGCGTCTCCGCCCCTGAAATTCAGCCAAAGACATGTGGGTTAATTACATTTTGCAGAGGTGAACTCCATTTTGTAATAATTTACCGCATTAAAAAATGAAATGAGGTCTCACCTGAGGTCACAGGTGCAGTAATCCACAGTTCTTTACAGTCATCATTTTGCCCCTGTAGGCCCAGATAGGTGTGACATGCTTTCTACTTTTTAAACCTCAGCATTTCATAAAGCTCACCAGCGGAATCAAACCAAATTATTTTAGTCCACAGAGACATAACCTGCAGAAACAGGGTTAGCTGGGGATTTTACAGTTTAGAAAAGTGTATAAATCAGGTCTGCTCTGACTCTCTGCCAACTTTTAAGAATAACCTTCAGCTAAGCATAGAGAGGGAAACGGGAATCTCAAAAGGCATTTAACTAAAGGGATACGGCTGCGCAGCATTTTCCATCAGAATCAGTCCCCAGTTGAATATGTGAGGTTGTCAGGTTCTGTTCTACGTTCCAGTCCTGTGGTTTGGATGTGGGCGGTATTTTCCCTGGAGGAGAACTCAACTCATTCAATCAAAATCCATTTATGACTTCTATCAGTGATCAAGAGGAACTATATTGATATCTGTGACCATTTACATGTTATAAACCATTAAAATATGGAACATTAGAAGGAAAGGAACATTTTAATATTTCAACAAAAATAAACAAAATCATAAGCAAAATGAACAAAAATTTAAAAAATGAACAAAATAATCAACAAAACGAACAATAATGAAGAGAACAATAAGCAAAATGAACAAAATAATCATAGAATGAACAAAAATGAATAAAATACTCAACAAAATGGGCAAACATTAACAAAAATCCACAAAATGAAAACAATTATGATCAAAATTAACCAAATAATCAACAAAATGAATAAAATAAGTCCATATATGATTTCTATCAATGATCAATAGGAACTATATTGATATCTGTAACCATTTACATGATATAAACCATCAAAATTTGGACCATTAGAAGGAAAGGCAGATGTGTAACATTTCAACAAAGATGAAAAAAATGAATAAAAAGTGAGAAAATAATGAACAAAATGAACAAGACTGAACAAAACAAACAAAATGAACAAAATAATCAACAAAATGATTAACAGAATTAACAAAAAAATTATAAAATACTCAATAAAATGGACAAAAATCCACAAAATGAAAAAATAATGATCAAAATGAACAAAATTAATCAACAAAATTAATCAAGTAAGTCCACATATGATTTCCATCAGTGATCAATAGGAACTATAGATACCTGTAACCATTTCCATGTTGTAAACCATCCAAATATGAACCATTAGAAGGAACGGCACATTTTAATATTTCAAAAATCCATCAAAATGTCAAAAATCTAAATTTCTATAAACTGTGACCAAACTTTGTAGACACTATCCCAAGGAAGACACATATAAAATATGAAATGAATCCGACCAGTAGTTTCAGAGAAGAAGATTGTTGAAATGTAGACATTGGTGACCTTGAGTTTGACCCTTTAAAGTCACTCAAGGTCAAAGGTCATGGACCCAAATGAAAGTCCATATATGACTTCTATCAGCAATCAATAGGAACTATATTGATATCTGGAACCATTTAACATTTTCCATGTTATAAACCATCAAAATATGGACCATTAGAAGGAAAGGCAATTCTTGTAATATTTCCAAAAAAAAAAAATCACCAAAAATTTTAAAAATCTAAATTTTTAGAAAAAACTGACGCTACATAAAACATTTTAAATGAGTCAGACCTGTAGTTTCATCAGACAAGATGTTTGAAGAAATTGCTAACGACAAACGCAGCACCTTCACAATAAAAAAAAGAAAAAAATCAGCCGGTAAGCTAAAAAAAAAAAAACAAGAACTGAATAAAGATAATTGAACTGATAAATAAAACCACTTCAGCAAATATTAAAACAGCTGCTGCCCTTATAAAATACATACAGTGCATGGAAGGAAGTCCACATAAAATAAAAATATGGATGAGCATAGATGCAGCCAGGCTAAAATATTAATGTGGGCATCCATGGTGATAAAACTATTAAACAGAAACGTGGGCTAAAGGAGGAAATGATGAAGGAAAAGTCAGAATGGGAGGAAGGGGAGGAAAGGGGGAACAAAAGGAAAATAATCCATGATTAATTATACACTAATGTTGGAGCAGAGTGCTGACCAACCGCTGAACTCCTGCAGGGACGAACACAAAGACAAACACTGCTCTTTTATCAGAGGTTTTTTTTTTTTTTTTTTACAATTGCTTCTGCTGACTGCTTTTCTTTGTCTTTGTCTTATGTTGGTTTTATTACATCCTCACCTTTCTACCTCTCTTCCTTGTAGTTCCATCTTAACTTATTCATGTACAGCTGCCTGGGTAAGTCTTCACTGCAACGCAAGGTAAACAGAAAAAAGGCAGAAGAAGAGGAAGGAAAAAAAAATACCAGTACAAGAAAACTACAAATGGTAAAAGTACAGAGCAGGAGGTGTTTTTGTTTCTTTATAATCAGCCGTTTAAACAGGTCGCCTCCACAGAGTCCACCATGGTTCTACAGATCAGACTTCCTAGTTTCCTGTTTCAATTATTCCGTTTACATCCACACTAATAATCCCAACATTATCTGATTTATGGAATTATCACATTCAATGCCATAATCCGCACCTAAAACATCAGATCCAGGTGTGGAAATCAGTGTATGAGCTGCAGTTGATGGTCAGTACTGATACCCGATACCCAGTGTTTCCTGTGGAATTGATCTGCTGGTGTGGGAGTGTGTAATCTGGAGGGGGGGGGCTGGCAGTGCACACATGGACTGTGAATGAATACCGTGAATACTCATGTACCTATGGTGATGTTTTTTTTTTGTTTTGTTTTTTTAATGAAATGTATGGTGCGGCAGCAAGGATTTACCTCTGAGAAATGGACCGAATGGGACCGGACTGGCGTTATGGACAAATGCACATTATGTTAAGAATACACTTCCACAACCAACACTAAAGGTAACACAAGTTTACAACTGAACAACACCTTCATAAGAAATTAAAGCCACTACGTTTGACACGTCCAGGATTATCCACGGTGTCCACAGATTAGACATTGGTCGCTTTTCCATTGACTCTCAGATTGCGCAAATATAACCTGCACATAAAAATTTGCCAATGTCTACTGCCACAGTACTGTGGTGTGAAATATGAGTCAAGGTCAAGGTAAACTTCATTATCGCCGAGGGGCAATTTGTTCTACAGCCAGCAGTATCACACGGACAACAAACCAACAATAAATACTATAAATGGTCCATTAAGACAATAGCACCAACATTACAAAGAGTTATTCAGCAGAACAATGGCTGCCAGAACCAAAGAATTCCTCATCCTATTGGTCCTACATTTAGGAACACTGTATCTGCGACCTGCACTCATCATACAGGGGACGACTGGGATCATCAAGGACTGATTGAGCCTTCTTCAGAGTCCACCTCTGGTACAACACAGTCAGGTCATTGAGTGTGGTGCCAGCAATTCAAATCAAATTTTATTTATATAGTGCCAAATCATAACAAAAGTTATCTCATGACACTTTATATATAGAGTTGGTCAGAACCAGACCCAAAGCCAATTTACAGAAACCCAACAGAATCCTCCAGGAGCAAACACTAGTGACTGGTGACAGTGGAAGGAAAAACTTCCCTTTAACAGCAGAAACTTCGAGCAGACCCAGACTCCTGAGGGATGGCCGTCTGCCTTGACCAGCTGGGGTTAAAGAAAGAGAGTAAAGGAGGAGAAAAAGAGAGAGCGACAGAGATAGAGGGAGACTGGGGGAGAGGGGGGAGACACATGGATGCAGCTGATGCACAGATAACTGAACTAGAACATCTGAGGAACTGTATAATAAACACTATCGTAACTATATGGATAAGTGAGTGATGACGATGAAGGTGGAGAGAGGCAGGACCACAGCAGCAGCTCCAGAGATGATCCTGGGAAAACCTGTGATGATCCAGGGAATTCTGCTGCACATTTTAGTGATGCCCTGCAACCTGTTCCTATTTTAAGGGTAAGCAGCCCATACCAGCTGATCAAAGAAAAGGTCAGCACACTGAATAAAACAAAAATAAAACATTTTCATTAAAGTGTTATCCACTTTGAGACTGCAAAGCTTACGGTAAAAATACATCCTCTGATGAGCTTTTTTACATGCAGCATCCACCTGAGACTTGAACCACTTACCACTTAGCCTGTGGTCCAGCACTGTTCCAAGATATTTATACTGCTGAAACACCTCAACAGCCTGGTCATTAATGACGACAGGAGAGAAGACTGCAGGATTCTTCCTGAAATCTACAATCATCTCTTTGGTTTTGGACACGGTTTTGGGTTTGGGTTTGTCTATTTCCACAGAGCCAATCAAATGTTATCATTTGTACCAGTGCTAATCACAGATACTGTTCCATGAACTCACCATCCTTTTGTTGACACAGTACTGTGGTCATATATGGAACAAATCATAAATTAGTGATAGTACGTAGTATAGAATAAGAATTATTGTTCTAAATACTCTATATTTTGTTTTATGGTGTTCTTTGCTCTGTGCAGACAATGAGATTGAGGCTGGTGGTGGGCGGAGCTACATGTTAGATGTGGTAGTGTACCATGTGACTTCTCAGTTCTATGTCAGTTCAGTGTATTGGGTGCTGTGGTCTGAATTCTGCACTGAATGTTGTCCCAGTGGCTGATTTATATCAATGTTGGATTTACCTACCAACATGTTTTACTACCTAATGGGAAAATGACAATTTCGCCAAAACTCTCATTTTTCAATGAAAAGTTTTTGTGCTGCCAAGAGGTGGTTTTTTGGACGTAGCAAAATTGGCATATCATGCAAAACTGCAATGGAAAGAGCTTTTTCTGCAACTAGAGTCACGTGACTAAAAAACCAGTTGTTATAAGCGAAGAAGAAGAGTTTTAAAAGAAACATGGCATATGTGGACACAAGAGGAAATCCAGTCATTTTTTAATTTAGTACGTTTACATGTTATAAATCATCAACATATGAACTATTAGAAGGAAAGGCACATATTTAACACACTGAAGAAGGCTCATGCTGACACGCATTGGTGTGTTTTTTGACTCAGCCCCTATGAATTGACGTATAGGCCCTGATGAAATAAAGGCTTTTTTAAATATTCTAAATTTTCCAACCAAGTGCCTGGATTTTTGTCTTTTTCCAATTGTTCATGCCGTCTCCAGTCCCAGTTAAAATGTTTTCCTGTCTTTTTGCACATTTTTAATATTATAGATAGATAGATAGATAGATAGATAGATAGATAGATAGATAGATAGATAGATAGATAGATAGATAGATAGATAGATAGATAGATAGATAGATAGATAGATAGATAGATAGATAGATAGATAGATAGATAGATAGATAGATAGATAGATACAAAAATGACTGCTTTAGGTTTGATTCTTTAACTATGCATTGTAACTTTCAGCTATAAACGTATTCTCTACTGAGAAAGTGCTGCAGGTTTGTGTATTAGATTGTGTTATTCGTTCTTTTTTGCAGAGCACTGATGATGTCTTCTTGGGTTACAGTACAATAATCCCCCCCCAGCCACCGTACCAAAACACCTAAACCCACTTGACTTCCTCCATCCAGTGTTTGAAAAGGTTACTCAAAGAAGCCCCACAGCTCTCCCTTTTACAGTACAGACTTCATACGGACCCATTCATTACACATCAGTAGGTGCTAATTCCTCCATCCACTGAGATTTCCTTTTCAAGGCTTTCAAAGGCCACGAATCCGACTGTTTCTCCATCTCAAACACTGCCTGATTGTATCGCCCTCACTCCAACCTTCAGAAGAACAAAAAAAAAAGGAAACTTGTTGAAACATCAAGGTGAAAGCACCAGCTGATGCATTCTCAACGGAACCCGGTCCAGGTCCCAGAACCCCAGAACAGTGGAGTGGATCAGAGGAATGGGCTGGATATTAGTGAGAAGGCGGGGAACAAGACGGAGCGGCCCAACAGGTCAATCAGAGGACGGCGTGGAGTTAAGGATCGGCGTCGTCAAGGACTTTCAGCCGTCAAGTCAAATCAATTCCAGTGGGTCCGGGCATGTCGGCCTGACGGAAACTCATAGACAGCTCCAGTGTGGAACCAATCAGCAGGAACTTACACAACTGTTGGTTTCTAAGCTTTCACTGAGAGACGAGGACAAAAAAAAAAAAACTGTAAGGGGCTGAGAGCGGAGAGGTTTTTCCATCCCATAACTGTACGGCTGGGTCACAAAGTACAAGCACTGGAATAGACTTTATCTGAGGGGTTCTTAAAACAAAAAAAGGTCTAATATATACTTATACAGCAGCAGGTCTGATTACAGAGCCAGGGTTTAATTATCTTCAAACATTAATCCACTATTTTTATAGACTTTCATACATATATACTCTGATAATGCTGTTAATATTATCAATGTAGTGCCTATTAAAATATTTTGTCTTTTGTTGCCATGTTTTATGCCTATTTTTTAACCATATTTTGGCTACTTTTTACCATATTTTATGCCTATTTTTCACCATGTTTTGTCTTTTTTGTACCATATTTTAGGTGAATACATTTATTTTTACCATATTTTATGTCTTTCTTTACCATATTATATGTCTTTTTTCAACCATATTTTGTCTTTTTTTTTTTTTTCAATATTTTGTATGCTTTTTCTATATTTTGTCTATTTTTTTACCATATTTTATCTTTTCTTAACCATATTTTATCTTTTCTTAACCATATTTTACGTTTATTTTTTATCATATTTTGTCTATTTTTTGTCTGTTTTTACCATATTTTGTCTATTTTTTGTCTGGTTTTTTTTTACCATATTTTATGTCCATAAATTTTTTTTTAACCACATTTTGTCTATTATTTTGTAACCATATTTTATGTCTATTATTTTTTTCAAACATATTTCATGTCTATTATTTTTTACCATATTTTATGTCTTATTTTTTACTATATTTTGTCTTTTTTTTTTACTAAATTTTATGTCTTTTTTCCACCATATTTTGTCTATTTTTTCATATTTTGTTCTTTTTCCCATATTTTGTCTATTTTTTAACCATATTTTATATATTTTTTATCATATTATATATCTAGTTTGTAATCCTTTTCAAGAGTTTAGCTTTGATATGTGTAATATTTTTGCAGTGTTTATTTTTTCTATGTGAAATATTTTTGCTGTTCATTTTTGATACATATATGTAATATTTTTGCAGTTAATTTTCGATACATGTAATATTTTTTGCAGTTTATTTTACATGTAATATTTTTGCAGTGTTTATCTTTGATATGTGTAATATTTTTCAGTTTATTTTAGATATGTGTAATATTTTTACAGTGTTTATCTTTGATATTTGTAATATTTTTGCTGTTTATTTTTGACATAGGTGATATTTTGGAGTTCCTTTGTAGAAAACAATGGGGTCAGGGGCTGGAAGTATAAAAGTTGCACTTCATCCTCCTCTTCAAATGTTTTTTTTTCCCCTCTGTCTTCATTTTTCTTTGCTATTTTTGGTTTTAAACTCCAAATAAATATATAAACAAACATTATATAAAGTTCTTCTTGGGATCATTTCCAGTAGCAGTGACTTTCATTTGCCTTTTCAACACAACCATCATAACGATCACTCCAAACCTCAAAATCTCTATTTTTAAAAACACATTCTATGAAACTCAGGCCCTTTTTTCTCTTTGAAACAAACAGAATCCCAGAGAATGTTTCATATCAAACCTTCATTTCTAATAAACACTAGACCCAGTTTGACTTTCTCGGCCCTTTTCATTGTTCTGTGTGATGTTAAGTAGACGTGCCATGTGATGCTGATTTGGATTCACAGACAGTATTTGGCCGGGACCGTTTCCTTGACTTGGTCTAACACAATTCCAATATCTGAGGCCACTTAAAACCTGATTATGCCTCTGTGTGCTTTCCACAACACGGCCTGACAGTCTGATGTAAGTAACTGAAGTGATTGGCCCCTGAATTAATATAGTCGTTGAATAATCTAATTAGGATGTGGTTCCAATGACTGTCAGACTGTGTTAGACTTCCTGCCCGTGTTCCCGGAGGACGGGAGGACGGAAGCTGCCGGAACATACGCAGGACGACGCAGGAGTATTAATCAAACGCACCTGCATTTCAGCTTCATCTGCTCATTTTTCATTCTATAGAAGCAGACGTGTTGTATGAAACGTTATTTATGATGGCTGTTGGTTACTGGGAATCTAAAAAGGATGAAATACTGTACCATCGAACATTGAGATCTGACTTTTATTTATTTTTTAAACATGTCTTTATTAAGATTTTTTCTATTAACCAAGAAAATAAGTTATAAACAATGAGGCAAATAGAGAGTATATACGTAGGGTATATAAAAATACAAAATACACAAAAAAGAAGCAACTAATAATATTAAAGGAGGAAAAAAACAATAAAAAAATCAATTTGTGTCATCCATCCAACCATCCACAAGTAACAGTGAGATCTGGCAGCTTCTTTACATCAGGTAAAATGGGTCAAAAAAGTGGATAAGAAATTGTAAAATACTTAAAATGTCAATATTTCCTTAAAGTTTAATGGTAGATTTTTCTTCCTCAGTGAGATGTGAAGAAAGTAGATGGTTAGATGAGGTAGAAATTATTTATTAGTTTTATTTATTTTATATTTTATATTATTATTTTATTCTTATTTTTACTTTTTATTATTTATCACTTGAACACAACAAACTGTGACGAAAAATGAACAAATATGGTGTGTATTCTTAAAAATAATTGAAATAAACCCATAAACCATAATGGAAACAAATTAACTGCTGATCTGCTGAAGAAAAATCAAATTAATGGACGATAATATTCAGAATGATCTTATGGAGATAAAACTGATCTGAAATTAAACATAGACGTTACCAATTGATTGATGTTTATTAACTATATGGACAAAAATATTGGGACACCTCGTGTCTTCAGTTGGTCAGATGTCCTGTTCATGAGGATCTGACATATAAACATCACTATATACAAATATATAACCACCTGGAATTTATCATTCTCAATAATTAACTAAATTTCTATAGGTTAGAGTTGGAAAATCTGCATAAAAATGATAATATGGTCCAAATAATCACTTGTCTAATAATTGTGTAACATTGTAGTTCCCAGTTTTTAGATGTTATTGTTCAAACTGACCAAAAATACCACAGATTTAGTCGTGAAATGATAGTTCTGTCAGCACCTGATTGAATTCTCCACTATACTACAGATCTGGAAACTCAACAAGAGGTTTTCTGCTGCAGTTTATAACTGAAATCAGCACCAACAGGACATGTGACCAACTGGAGACATGAGGTGTCCCAATATTTATGTCCATGTAGTTTAGAAACAGCATTATTTACTTAAAGTTTAAGCGAGATGTGTAGAAAATAGATGGTTAGTTGAGGTAGAAAATTATTATTTACAGTCAGAGCAGGAAAAATGTTTCAAGAATTTAAAAAAGGTAGAACATTTAAAATCATAGTCATGGATTTAAAAAAAAAAAAAAAAAATCAATGTTGAGAGAAATGAAGACAAACCCATCTCTGACGCATTTTGGAAACAAAGATTTCAATAATTTAAACCAAACCAACCAATACAATGATATTTATCCCAATATAAAACTGTATTCTGACATTATTGTTTTGTATTCCAGACCCCTGTTAGAAAAGAAACACCTGAATTCAACATGTCCACATACTTTTGTCCACATAGTGAATGACTTAGGCAGTTCATTATGATGCTAACGATACGAGACTGGAGCCAGTGTTTGCATACGTTCCTGTTTCATCTGTTTTTTTTGTGGGTGTTGTTGTGATGTTACTCAATGTTCGATGGAAACTTTTCTCGTCATCTGCGATTCCAGTTCTGACATTCCTGCACAAGAAAATTTGCATCCGGAGGAGACATGACATTAATTGTGTGCTGGTCATGGTGATATATGACAGTGACTCCCATACTTGTGCGGCTCGACTTCCACACATCCACCTAAATTAGCACATTTTCATTTCAGAGGTACGTCTAAAGAGACAGAGGCTGGAGCAGATGAAGGGTTCCCCTTTTACTCGGAGCAGACAATAAACAGACTAGAAAAACAGACTGAACTCTCCTCAGAAGACTTCACAAACAGACTTTATGAGATGAAAAAACACTGTAGTTTGGACTTGGTTCACTACGATGAGTCACGGATCAGCCGCTACGTACCAGAGGTCACTGTAAATCAGTCACCGCTCATGAAAAGAAATATGATACTGAAAACGTGGGAGTATTTATAGATGTGGATGTGACGGCGACTCTTCACTGTCACCTGGAGACAATATTCCTCAGCTGTGTTACGACACCTCCATCAATCACAATGACTGAATACTAGATTGTTCAGAAACTGGAAGATTCAAATATTCCTTTTTAACCCATAAAGACCCAAACAGCCCCTGGAGACCACAACCATCTACTGATATAAACTGTTTAATATCAGCTGATCTATTAATCCTATCACTCCACGTCAATAATTGGTGTAAAATACAGTTATTCATCTTTTCATGGTCATCAGATATGACCCATGTGGACGTTCAGAGACTCCATAGTTACCGTGGAAACACCATCATCTTCTCCATTATCCCTAATTTTAACTAGTGATGTACTGGTCTGGATTTTTCTGCTTCTGATCCAATTCGATTTTTTTGGGATAAGTTTTGCTGATACCAATCCAATATCGATCCAATATGGACTTTTTTACAATTTTAATTTAAATTTGGAGTCAATATTTATAGGTTATTATACTATTATTTTACTGTAGCTCACAATTGGTCTGAATGTGGAACCTGAACTAAAACAACTATGACACCTTTGACTCTTAATAACTTTAGTATCATTTTTGCACTTTCCAAATTCATACTGTGGGACAAATTAGAACCTTATATTTTCCACTGCTGTAGTGTGTCTATGGACAGGTCCATTCAGGTATTATGTCGGGGTGTGTTCGGTGCCGTGTGTTAATGATGTGAAGCGGGTTTCTTACAGGTCGGGTTGGGGTGGGTCAAAAGAATGTCAGTTTATTTGTGGGGTGGGTTGGGTCGGGTCAAATAATTCGACAAAAGCCCCGCAGGTTGAAAAAAAAACACTCACGCAACACAACCGGACCTCAGAATGAGTAAAAGCACAGAGTGAAAGTGAAACTTACAGACGCTTTACCAATTCCTCTAAGCCTCCCGCTGTTGTGCAGCTTTTTCCTACCTCCGGAAACTTTACTTTGAGGGGCAGGATGTTTGCCCCCCCCCCTTTCCCAAACTGGACCCAGATTGGCCCGATCTTGTGACTAAATCCGATCTTCTAAAAAATGCCAGATCAGCAGCCAATACCGATCTGTACATCGGGTCAGGGCATCCCTAATTTTAACCATCTTTAACCCTCTTTTATACTAGTTTTACCAACCTCGAGTCTGTTTAAACCATCTCTCAGTTTAGTTTTACTATACTTTAGTTTAACCATCCTTTAGTTGGGTTTAGCCATTTTTTCATTTTGTTTTATTGTCTTTTAGTTTATTTTATCCACTTTTTAGCTTAGTTATACCATCTTTTGTTCTAGTTTTACCAACTTTTAGTCTATTTAAACCAAAACTTTACTGTTTATACTTTACTTTAGTCTACGTAACTGTCATTAAGTCTGGTTTAACTATCAAACATTTTGGGTTTACAATCTTTTACACTTGTTTTACCAAATTTTAGTCTGTTTTAACCATCTTACTGAATTCTTGATGTTTCACAAATTGAGAGATCCAAATATTCCTTTTTAACCCAAAAAGGCGAACTGGCGACCAAAACCATCTACTGATCTAAACTGTTTCATACCTGTTGATCCACTAATCCTATCAATACATGTCAATAATTGGTGCAAAATACAGTTCTTCATCTTTTCATGGTCATCAGATAAGACCCATTTGGACGTTCAGAGACTCTAAAGTTACCATGGAAACACCGTCATCTTCTCCATTATCCCTAATTTCAACCATCTTTAACCCTTTTTTTATACCGGTTTTACCAACCTCTAGTCTGTTTAACCCATCTCTCAGTTCGGTTTTACTATACTTTAGTCTAGTTTAACCACCCCTTAGTTGGGTTTAGCCATCTTGTCATTTGGTTTTATTATCTTTTAGTTAATTTTATCCACTTTTTTAGCTTAATCGTTAATAGTCGTTCAACCTAACCTACCTAATCTGCGCACCGCCGGCGGATCTACTCCTAGAAATACAGCTTTTTAACTACTTATTTCTTGCCTTTCAACGCTTACTCACTTGAACCTAACCTCTTAACCGTGTCTTTTTAACTTGACGCCATCAATCCAAACCTCCATCAGGGCAGGGTCAGTATTGTCAGTGGATCCTTACCTCTGGCTGTCACCCACCGCTTCCCGCGCTCTGCCCCGGTATCTCGCTGTTTCCACCATGGCGTCATCCTCATCAGCCGGAGATAGTCCTCTTGTCGAAGCCAACAAAACCCTGGTAAAGGCTTACCAAACTATCGCGGACCTCAAAGAGGAAATACTGCGCTTCTCCGCAGAACTCGCGGAGAAAAATGCCCAGCTCTGTGGTTTCTCCAGCCGCCTTCCCACACTGTCCAGTCTGTTCCTGAAAAGCGCAGAGAAGCCCAAAGCCTCCTGTGATGATACGGTGTTATGGGATCCTTCCTCTGCCTGTCCTCGTCCCCCGTGTTCTACACCCTGGTCTGAAGTGGTGATTCGTGGCCGCAAAAAGAACACGAGCAAAGACTCACCACCACCGAGCATCAATACATCAAACCGCTTCGGCGTCCTGTCCGTGGAGGACACTCCGGCTCCTCCCCCCGCGGCTGGTGTGCCCCCCATCCCACCTGGCTCTGTCCCGGAACCGGCTCCTGCTGACTCCGTGGCTGCCACCGAGCTGATTACCGGCGACGGTCCTAAAGCCGGTCCTCCTGTAAAGCCATCGAACAAGGGTCCCTGCTCCTCGGTCCGCTCCTCTGCCCGGCGCCGCCTTCTCCAAGAGGCCGTCCGCCGTCACTCCGACAGTCCACCCGTGGAATGTCCACCTAGAGAGACCAGGAACCCTTCACCTTCAACACCATCTCCTCGACCACTTTTCCCTCCGACCACCGCTATCCTCGCGGACTCCATCATCCGTAACGTCCGTTTCTTTAACGCCATAACCAGGTGTTTTCCTGGTTCCACCGTCACCTCCATCCTCCATGAACTGCCTCAGCTGCTGCTCTCACTGCCGTCCACCGTTACCCGGATCATAGTTCACGTGGGCTTCAATGACACTTCTCTTCAACAGTCCGAAGTGACGAAGGTTCATTTTAAAAACCTCTTTGATAAACTGAAAGGATCCGGGAAGGCTGTTTTCATTTCCGGGCCCCTCCCCTCCTTTGCCCGTGGTGTGAGCCGTTTCAGCCGACTCCTCAGCCTGAACACCTGGCTCCAGTCCGCCTCTGCTCTGAACGGCTTCAGTTTTATTGATAACTTTAATCTGTTCTGGAACCGCTCCTCCTTTTACAAGTCTGATGGTGTCCACCCCTCTACACTAGGCAGCAGCGTCCTGGCTCAAAACATTCAACACGCTGTCCAGACTAAAACCACACCCACACCTATGTGACTACGCTCCCCGTCTTCTGCTGCAGTCACCTGCTCCCCCTGCTGGTCACATCAAACATCACCACGTTCAGAGTCTCCTGTACAGTCTGTAGTCAGACTGAATACCACCCCAGCTGTTCTCTCCTCCTCTCCTAGGCCCTCACTAATGACAGTTACACCCCTCACTCACACCAGCTCACCTCTGAGGAACAATCTCTCTACTGGTCACCATCCTATTCCTGTTATTTTCGGTTCACGTATGGGGTTTCACACTGCTAAAAGGCATCGTAATATCACCAATCTCCGCCCATTAATATACACCACAGTCATTGGTGCGTCCTTCTCTATAGGGTTATGGAATTGCCAATCTGCAGTGAACAAAGCAGATTTTATTGCTGCCTATGCCAACCATCACACACTGGACATCCTGGCTCTCACTGAAACCTGGATTACGCCTGAAAACAATGCAACCCCAGCCGCACTTTCTATCAGCCACACATTCTCTCATACCTCTCGTCCATCTGGACGAGGAGGTGGTGTGGGTCTGTCAATTTCCAACAAATGGAAATACAATCAACTACTACCTTCAGTCAAATACAACTCCGTTGAATACCATGCCATCCTAGTGACAGCACCAGTCAAACTTTACATAATTGTCATTTATCGTCCACCAGGGCAACTGGGTGATTTTCCTGATGAGCTTGACACTCTGCTTTCCTCCATCCCAGAGCATGACTGCCCCATGCTAGTCCTCGGTGACATGAACATCCACTTAGACAATCCCAGCTTCTCAGATTTCATGTCACTAATACTCTCTTTTGAGCTACAGCGGGTTTGCAGTCCTCCAACCCACAAAGCTGGTAAAGAGCTCGATCTCATTTTCACCCGAAACTGCATCACAGATGCCCTCACAGTCACACCTTTACACCTGTCTGACCACTATTTCATTCAGTTCAGTGTGTCTCTCCCTGAAAAACACTCTGCTCCCTCCCCCATGGTCTCTTTCCGCCGCAACCTCCGCAATTTGTCCCCCACCCACTTCTCCACTGTCGTAGCCTCCGCTCTCCCTCCCCCCAGCACTTTTTCCTCCTTAGAGGTTAATGATGCCACTGAGTCTCTGTGCTCTACACTTAGCTCTTGTCTGGATAATCTGTGCCCTCTATCTACTAGACCCGCTCCATCCTCCCAGTCCCACCCATGGCTCAATGATAACCTTCGGTCGCTGCGTACCAACCTCAGAGCTGCAGAGAGAAAATGGCACAAAACAAAAAGCTCTTCTGACCTGATCACATTCCAGTCACTATTGGTATCCTTCTCATCCAGTGTCACTGCTGCGAAGAAGGCTTACTATAACAACAAAATTCATTCTGCCACCGACACCAAGAAACTATTCTCAACCTTTAAAACACTACTCAACCCTCCACCTCCACCGCCCACTACTAATCTGACAGCAGACAATTTTGCTTCATTTTTCACAAATAAAGTGTCTACTATCAGCAGTCAGTTCACTGATCCACCCATAGACTGCACGCCTCCTTCTTCAACATCATCATCATCACACACTGCTTCTTCTCCCCTGACTATGGCTACTACTAACTCAACTGATAAAAGCCCAACTGCGTCATTCCCCTCATTTACTCCCCTCACAGAGAACGAGGTGTCTAAACTCCTTTCCTCTAGCCGTCCTACAACATGCCTGTTGGACCCTATTCCATCCAACCTCTTACAGTCTGTTGCCCCTACTATCACAGCACCAATCACACATGTGATTAATGCTTCACTGACTTCAGGAACATTTCCTACAGTATTTAAACAAGCGCAGGTAACACCACTACTCAAAAAACCTTCCCTCACCCCCACTCAAGTGGAGAATTATCGACCAGTCTCACTCCTCCCATACCTTTCTAAGACCATCGAAAGGGCGGTTTTCAAACAGGTCACAGAATTCCTCTCCCAAAATAACCTCCTGGACATCAACCAATCTGGCTTCAAAATCGGCCACTCCACTGAAACGGCTCTGTTGTCTGTGACAGAAGCCTTGAAAGAGGCTAGAGCAGCAGCCAAGTCCTCAGTACTCATTCTACTGGACTTATCAGCAGCATTTGACACTGTCAATCATGATATCCTGTTATCCATACTCTGGAACATGGGCATCACAGGCCACGCACACTCCTGGTTTCAATCTTACCTTACTGGTCGGTCCTTCAGTGTGTCCTGGCTAGGGCACACATCAGCAGTTCACCGCCTCACCACGGGGGTCCCCCAAGGCTCTGTGTTGGGCCCCCTCCTTTTTGCCATATACACCACCTCACTCGGTCAGATCATCCACTCACACGGCTTCTCATATCATTGCTATGCTGATGATACCCAGCTCTATCTGTCATTCCCACCTGATGACTCCACAGTCTCAGTGCGGATCTCAGATTGTCTCTCTGACAGATCTGCATGGATGAAAGCCCATCACCTTCAGCTGAACCTGTCCAAAACTGAACTGCTGGTCTTCCCAGCTAAGCCAACCATACAGCAGGACATCTCCATCACTATTGACTCCATACCTCTGGCTCCTACCAGTGTAGTACGTAACTTGGGAGTCATGATTGATAATCAGTTGACCTTCACGGATCACGTTGCCTCTGTCACCCGATCATGCCGTTTCACTCTGTTCAACCTAAGAAAGATCAGGCCATACCTAACCCAGCAGGTCACCCAGCTCCTGGTGCAGACTATGGTTATCTCCCGTCTTGACTACTGCAATGCTCTTCTAACGGGCCTCCCAGCTTGTGTTGTCAAACCACTACAGATGGTCCAAAATGCAGCAGCGCGTCTGGTCTTCAATCCGCCTAAAAGGGCACATGTCACCCCCTTACTCATTGAGTTACACTGGCTACCCATAGCTGCCCGCATCAAATTCAAATCTTTAATCCTAGCCTACAAAATTCTCAGTGGGTCTGCTCCTGTCTACTTAGGTGCACTAATAAAAGCTTATGTCGCCCCACGACCACTCCGCTCGTCTGGGGAACGTAGTCTGGTGGTCCCCAGACCTTGTACAAGACAATCCAGGCTCTTTTCATGGGTCGTTCCACGTTGGTGGAACGCTCTACCAAGTGCTACAAGAACAGAGGCATTCCTGCCTATCTTCAAGAAGCTCCTGAAGACCCAGCTCTTCCGAGAGCACCTCCTGTCCTAGCACTTTCAAACATTCCATTTTAAATATTCTAATAAGGTTTTTCCCAGGATAACCACAGATTCTTTCACGATTATCTCTGGACCTGCTGCGGTGGTCCGGCCTCTTCCCTGCCCTCATCATCACCACTCACTTATCCTCAACCGCCTCCATGTGTCTCCCCCTACTCCCCCTTCTCCTCCTCTCCCCCAGTCTCTATCTCTATCACTCTCTCTTTTTCCCCTTCTCTACCCTCTCTCTTTAACCCCAACTGGTCAAGGCAGACGGCCATCCTCCAGGAGTCTGGGTCTGCTCGAGGTTTCTGCTGTTAAAGGGAAGTTTTTCCTTCCACTGTCACCAGTCACAAGTGTTTGCTCCTGGAGGATTCTGTTGGGTTTCTGTAAATTGACTTAGAGTCTGGTTTTGACCAACTCTATATATAAAATGTAAAGAGATAACTATTTTTTGTGATCTGGTGCTATATAAATAAAATTTGATTGATTGAGTGATTTAATTGGTTTTCCCCTGTAAGTCGCTTTGGAAAAAAGCGTCTGCCAAATGCGTAAACATAAACATAATTATACCACCTTTTGTTCTAGTTTTACCAACTTTCAGTCTATTTAAACCTAAACTTTACTATTTATACTATACTTTAGTCTACATAACTGTTATTAAGTCTGGTTTAACAATGAAACAGTTTGGGTTCACAATCTTTTAGACTTGTTTTACCAAATTTTAGTCTGTTTTAACCATCTTTAAGTTTAGCTTCTACAACATTGATTCATCAGTAAAACCCATGGAGTTGGATCAATGACAGTGGATGGACACACTATTGAACATAAACTTTGCTGAAAAGTCACTGTTACTTCAGTTTTCTCGTTTTCTGATATAGCTAATAACCCCCAACTTAATCTGAGCTTTGATGAAAATCTACATGATCAGAGAACTAAAAATGAGAAAATAATTGGTTTTCACTGAAAAAAAAAAACACACACAGAACAAAGGATAAAAGTCCAATAAAGGTGATAAATAATTACAGAAAGGTTAAATAAAGAGAAAAATTCATCACTACCCCAAAAGTAGAACTGGGTCTTTATGGGTTTCTCTTAATCTAATTCTGTTTTTGGTACAACATTAGTGGTCATCAGTCTGCAGGGCTTCCTTAAACACTGACGAGGAGAATTTTTCTAGAAGAAAACAATGAAATTATTCTCCTCACAGACAGAGAAAACTTTTCACTTCTTAAAAACATGCAAGGACACATCTCAAGGTGAGGAACTGTCCGCGAGAGGAATTTCATTAAACCACAAACCCAATTACTATGTGAGTGTAGGTAGCATAATGTTTTCAGCCTCTGCTACCGAGGTCAGACATCAACATCATGACCCCAACTATTCATTAGTGTCCATTAGAGGAACTAGTTTGGTGTCATATCTAAGTTTTACTGTTGTTCAAAACAGAAAGTTGATGATAGAGCAGAATATTTCATAGATACTATGATGGACAAACACAGCACAACAGACATTCTCATACAAAATAAATATAGGATTAATGTCCCCGTATTCCAGTTGAAGTTGAAGTGACAGTTGAATAGAAGTCAGTGGAACTGTCACTGGAGGAGAACACAACTAATACAATCAAAGTTCATATATGACTTCTATCAGTGCTCAATAGGAACTATATTGATATCTGTAACCATTTACATGTTATAAACCATTAAAATATGGACCATTATAACTAAAGGCAAATGTCTGACATTTCAAGAATTTGTAAAATCAATAAATAACAAAATTCAAAGATACAAATTCCTCAAAACTGAACAAACCTTGTGGACATTGTTCAAAGGAAGATACATAAAAAAAATTGAAATGAATCCAATCTGTAGTTTTGGAGAAAACTGTTGAAAAGGTCAAGGTCACCAATGTCCTGGACCCAAATAAAAGTCCACATATGACTTCCTATCAGTGATCAATTGTAACTATAGTGATACCTGTAACCATTTACATGCTATAAATCATCAAAGTACAGACTATTAGGCCTACAAGTAGAAGGCAAATTCTGAATATTTAGAAATTCAAAAATCTAAATTTCTGACAACAAAGACAACACTGGGCACAGCGCCTAAAGTTTTTATATTTCAAAAATTCTTGAAAAATTAAAAAAATCTAAATTTCTGAAAATTGGGCTCAAACTTTGTAGATATTGAATATTGTAAAGAGGAGTTGATAACATTATTGATTTTGCTTTTTTTTTGTTACTGTGTTTTTTTGGTTTGTTTTGGGGTTTTTCTTCTCTTTTTTGGGGGGTTTAATAGGTTTGTTGTATAATTTGTTTGTATATATATATTGTGTGTGTGGTTCCTTATGTATAAATACATGTTTATGCCTATGTATAATCTGAAATAAAAAATTTTTTAAAAAAAATAATTTTTAGACATTGTCCCAAGAAAGCTACATATAGAATTTGAAATGAATCCAACCATTAGTTTCAGAGAAGAAGACTGCTGAAATGTAAACATTGTTGACCTTGAATTTGACTCTTAAAGGTCACTCAAGGTCAAAGGTCATGGACCCAAATGAAAGTCCATATATGACTTCCTATCAGTGATCAATAGTAACTATATTGATATCTGTAACTATTTACATGTTATAAACCATCAAAATATGGACCATTAGAGGAAAGATACATTTTTAATATTTAAAAAATTAAAAAATCTAAATTTCTGACAATACAACACTGGACTCAGCGCCTACACAATAGCTCTTAGCCTATGGTCAGTGAGGTAAAAAGAAAACAAAGTAAGCCTGGTGCAAATACAGCTCTAATTTTAGTCCCTCTTGACGTCTTTACAAATTTCACACAAACGTAATGACATTTCAAGCGTTCAGAGACTCTAATCAAGTGTCCACTCCAGACTGGAAACTCTAAAATCAATGAGACGACCCGTAAACACCACCTGAAAGTTGTTTAACTCTGCTCATCAGCTGCTGCAGACATCCATCCTCACAGATTAAACAGATAATCGAGGACTGCAGCAGCTCCACACTCTGCTGTCCTGTCTGTTTTAGACCAGGCCATGCTATAAAATTCATTGAACAATTTACGGCTGTAACTAGAGAAATGCACCACAACACAATCCAATACAGGTCAGTGTTATTGCGTGAACAGATAACTGAGTGTGTATCTGCAGACGTCACCACTATCCAACAGTGGACGCCCGGTAAATATTCACACACACAGACAGACATGATACGCTGCAGAAACACAGGAAGCATTTTAATGGAGAATCAAACTACTGAACATAAATACAAAGGGTGACATTTCAATGGCTTATGTTCAATAATTACCATCTGATTCAGAGTCATATTAATGGGTGATTAACTGGATGATACGAAGAAAAACAAAGGATTTGACACTGAAAAGATGGCAATGTTGTCCATGTAGTTAATTAAGGATTTTTTATTTTTGCATCTGGCTGTTGTAATTTTGCAATACTTAATTTTTTGAGCATTTATTATTGATGTTTTGTGTTGGAAAATGGGAAAACTATTGGGAAAATTGGCCACAAAGTAATTTTTTGATGTTAATATCTACAATAATGTGCCAATATTGACGATTTCTAACATGAGCTGGCAGCGCAGATTAGGTGGCCAAATTAAATGGTTGATCTCTAATGAAGAAATAGTCCTGCATTCAGTTTTATTCTTAGAAATGATGAATGAAAGGCTATTTTCTTTCGGGCGTATAAAGTTATTTGATATTCGTTTCACATTACTATAATAGCAAACTCAATCTATGGTAACAATTAATTCAAAACAAAGCAGTGGCACTTTCCTTCTAAAGATATATATGATATATTAACTATGCCACTAATTGTGCATGCTAGTCAGCTGGGGGGGGGGGGGGTCCTACTTATTCATTAACAGGGGGGGTACAGGGCGGTGCAGTCCATGCCAGGCAAGTGAAAGTGAAACTTAATTCGCGTTCCTAATTCCTCTACGTCTCCCGCTGTTGTCAAGCTCATTTCCCTTTTCCTTACCTCAAAAATAGGGATGTAACGATTACCAGTATAACGATAAACCACGGTAAAATTCCAGACAGTTAGTATTACAGTTTAAATTCTAATTATCATGATAACCATGTTTGATTACCACACTTTCAACACAAACTTGATATGGAAAATGGTCAGACAATGGCTATAAGGTGCCATCTTCAATCCACATTTGTATATTTGATGTTTACACATGTTAATATTTGAATGTTTCTGCCAACAGAAAGTACATTGTGCCTATTATTTTATTTGTTTTTTTTTTTCTTTTTTTTTTCAAAATACAACTTGTTTAAATTATTTCAGGTTATGTATAAGACAAGAAGTTTTTGAACATTTCGAACACATTTCAACAATACTGTGATAATAATGATAACCCTGATAATTTTGGTCACAATAACCGTGACATGAAATTTTCACATCGTTACATTCCTACTCCTAAAACTTCACAAACTTTCATTTGAGGGGCCAGGACGTTTGTTTATGGGGGCATTGACTGCTGCCGCTCCCCCCCAGAACCAGCCTTGAGGCCTATAATGCATTATACATAGTAGCAGCATTGTACCCGTGGTGCCATTGTACGATAGCAAGAGAGGCTAAAATCACCCAGAATACTTCACAACATTTGAATATGGACATAAAATTGTGCCTAGTAGATAGTCAGGTAATGTTTCTATTCATTTGGTGAGTTTGGCAGCGATCGGGCGTGTGAAGGCTGAGGAAAACCCGTACAAACGCCCAACTGTGCTCCAACATCGATCGGACACAAGACGGACACAAAACGTACATTATAGTAGGATGTATAATAAGTCCAATGTGACAGTGATGATTTTTTGTATCAAATGTATGGCATGGTGGAAAGGATTTTGCTGTGGAAATGTGATCAAATGGTACGGAAACCAAGCCATCAGTGGAAAATAGTTCCAATGTCCCTGTATCTCACCATCATGTTCTATCAAGAATCAATAATTAAGTTGAAGTTCAAGGTCACTCGAGGTCAAAGGTCATGGACCCAAATGTAAGTCCATATTTAACTTCTTATCAGTGCTCAATATTAACTATACTGATATCTGTAACCACGTACATGCTATCAACCATCAAAATATGGACCATTAGAAGTAAAGGCAAATTTTTCATATTTCAAAAATAGAAATATCTCAAAACTGTGAACAAGGTTTGTAGACATTACCCCAAGGAAGATACATACACAATTTAAAATTAGTCTGACCGGTAGTTTCATCAGAGAAAATGTTTGAAGAAATTGCTAACGAAGACAATGACGAAGACTAGGGCTAGGTATCATGGCCAATTTCATAATCAAATCGTTTTTGAATCATATGGTTCTGAATCGACTGATCACGATTTGATCTCGATTCAATTCAGTATTAATTGATTGATTCGCCTTTCTCCGCATGCCTCCCGCGCCAGAACCATTGCAAGCAAGATAAAGATGCCCCATCTCCCCCAGGGGCTCGCAAGTCGGAGCCGGCCACACCTGGGCACCGGCGGTATTCGCGGTCCTACTCTGAATAATCGATCTCATCCACTATGGATCGATAACGCAATATTTAAATGAAATCGATCCAAAATCAATCAAAACTATTTATTTACCCAGCCCTAACAAAGAAAACAACAACGACCGAAACAACACGTTCTGAATACCTCATGGCCTATCTGCCGGCGAAGCTAAAAAGTGGCTCAAGTCTCCAATTCAACATGAATATGACATAAAAGGACTGAAACACCAATGTTTTCCCCCTCACTGGGTGAATTTTCCAGCAGCTGCATTGAACCTGACCATAATTCTAGTGTAGAGTCTTTGATGGAGACGAGGCGCCGAGCTCATTCCAGGTATATTTTACCCCCGGGTCAAGAAAAACTCAAAAAGCAAACTCAAATGGAAACCCCCAGAGGTAGGAGAATGTTCCCACTTTCCAGCTGTCTGCGGTGAAAGAAAACCCTTAGTGAACACAGAGACTCCAGCAGCTCTCAACACTTCCAACAGATGAAAAAAAACAACCAAAGACTGAAGCAAAACGCCCTTTTATTCAGAGGCACATCCCCATAATGTGCAACAAAAATGCCTCCAGGTTTCCATCCACATCAAACACTTTATAGCGGCTCATTTCACATATTTTTATGACACTAATGTTACTCATCGGAGGTTCTGCAAAACACCAGAAAAACACAAACCAATTACAAAGAAATACGATCAATTAATAATAAGAACATGAGCTTAAAATGACACTTTCCCACCTACCATGCACCGGAGGTTACAGGTCTTGTCTCGGGCATAAATAGTGACTGAATATAGCCCATTAGTAAGACACAGCAGCTGTTATTTATCCTGAGAGGCAAAATCCAGGGCATAGGTCCAAATCACCCACAGGTGATGTAAGGCTTGTTTGCTTTGACTGTGTGATAAATATTGAAGCCGACTCACACATTAAATCGATGTTTTTTGTAAGATTCTTTCTTCTCTTGCATCAACAGTCAGAGGACACGGTTGTGGCTCCTCTGGGTTCTGTTTTAGGCTTTAGAAAATCCAGCCTGAGATGGAAGATTTCGGCCAATTGCATGTCTAAAAACAGCCAGATGGAGGGTGCACCTTCGTATTGATTCTCTCACCTTACTGACTCTCAGAAACTAGAAAACGTAGCTCATACACCCAAATACCTAAGGACGGTTTAACATATTGACACAGGAACCAAGAATCAAACCTGCAACCTTCCTGCTCGTGGACGATCAATCTAACGTCGGACCCACAGCAGCCCAGGAGAAGGACAGCTGTAATGACCAGTGACTGTAAAGAATCCCACACCTCCAATACAATTACAGATATTTAGCAAAATTAACCTTATCGTGTGGTCAAGACAAACGAAGAAACAATGAAGACTCTAAAACAACTCAATTTAACAAGTATTTTACAGACTTTTAAACACACTTTTTTAGCTTATATGCACACAGCACTTTCACAACACATCGCACATTTTACATATCAACATTCAATATTTGACAACTGTATTTTTTATACTGTGAGAGTCATGCAACAAAATTTCGTTTAAGTGCACTGTTTATTTTGCATGAGTCCTGGAAAGACTATAAAGTGATCTATCTATTTACCTATCCATCCATCCACCTACCTACCTACCGACCTATCGTTTTTGTTCATTGTGCTACTTATTTGTGTTAATTTGTCAATTTTCTTGCCTATTTTGTTCAGTTTTTGTGTCATTTTGCTAATTTTTCACTAATTTTGTCACTTTGTTTGTCTTTACTCATTATGACGCTTATGTTTGTCCATTTTGTCCACTTTTGTCCTTATTTTGTTAATTCTTTTCATCAATCTGACACTTTTTTCCATAATCGGCAACACAACTTGTGGCTTGTCAGAAGCAACACAGCAGCTTCTCTAAAGTGTTGCCTCAGCTACCTGATATACACAGGATTCCTACAGGTTTCTATAAGTTACATTTAAGACTTTAAGACCTTCTTAAGACTTCTTAGAACAGAATTTAATGCCTATTTCATGGCCATACTGGCTCCTAGACTTTCAGAAAATGTATCAATTTACTCCAACGCCTTGATTCCCGTTCCAACTCATTTCTCACCAGGGGCTGCAAAGTTAGCAATAATTGGTTCCTAATTTCAATATAAATTGTCAGGTTGGAACTGAGTCAACTAACGTTACTTTATTTGCACCTTGGACATTTAACAGACACATATAAACACAAAAAAGCCAACAAATTTATGGCAACATGACTTAAGATCTACCATATCAAATTTAATACTTTTTAAAGACGTTTTTAAGGTATTAAATACAGATTTGTAAATTCTTTTTAAGACCCCGCAGGAACCCTGTATACAGCTACATTTAAAACTGAAAGCAGTGACTTAATCAATGTTAGGAAATCTTCTACATCAGGGGTGTCAGTCATGCGGCCCGGGGGCCAAAACTGGCCCACCAAAGGGTCCAATCCACCCCATGGGATGAATTTGTGAAATGAAAAAAATTTACACTGAAGACATTAAGAATCAAGGGTGATGAACTCATGTTAGTTTAGGAGCCACATACAATCTAAAGTAAAATAATAGCATAATAACCTATAAATAATGAAAAAAAACTCAATTTTTCTTGGTAGTTTTTTGAGGTTCACCTGGACTAGTTTAGTTTCAAAAGAAGAAAACTTGTCCAGTTAAACCTACAAGAACTACCAAGAAGAATAATGACCTGGACAAACGAGAAACTGTTGTTATTTTAGTTCCAAACTCCAAATTGTTAACAATATTATACCTGTTACCTAGTGTTGTAGTCAAGACCGCACCATCCCAGACCAAGACTTTTCCAAGACCAGAGGGTTCTGAGACCAAGACAAGACCAAGACTTTTAAGGGTCAAGACCAAGTCAAGACCAAGACCAAGGCAGGACGAGACCAAGACAAGACCAAGGCCGTACATACAATGAAAAATTATTGAAAGAGTGAAAAAAGTAAAAATTCTCTATTTTAAGATGACGAACAGTCTCTGCACTTTTTTCAAAGCACCACAATGCAGGAAATTTCAATTCTTAGTTTATTTTCTGTGTTAAAAATCCAGCATCCATCAACCAAACAGCAGCTGTTTCATTCACAGGATTACAGCATTAATATGATGGGAACGAACCAAGTCTGAATAAAATGCAAAGACAAAACACTCAAACGTCTTCACCATCCAAAACAAACCTATGAATATATATGTCTGATGTTTGGTCACAGTTTTTGGTTCTCACCTTCACCTGATCTATATACCTTGAGTCTCGCCACACACTTGAGGGAGGGGGTGGGGGGTATTGTCACTCATCTGTATGCAGCCGTTGCTGGGGAACAAATCAAGCAACCAATAACTGGCTGCTTTGAAATAGATCCTTTCCACTGTAATCAGTGAAGTGAGCAAATAACTGAACAGCGGCGGTCTCAACCGATCTCGTCTTAAAATCCCGAGTCCGTACAATCCAAGACAGCGTAAAAATCTCCTGAGACCGAGACGTTAAATAAGCGGTCTCGAGTGTTTGGGTAACATTGTAATGCACATGTACGACTGATAAATTGAAGCACAATATTGTTAAAAATGTCATTTTTTTCAGTTTATTCACGTTTTTGTGAAAGGACAGTTTATAAAAGTAAATATTTTCATAATTTAATGTTTTTTTATCGAACTAAAACGAAGAGAAAAGCTTGTCATTATAGGTTATTATGCTATTATTAGGGATGTAACAATATGAAAATTTCGTATCACAGTTACTGTGACCAAAATTATTACGGTTTTTATTATCACGGTATTACTGAAATTGTGCTCAAAATGTTCAGAAAGTACTAATACACACACTGAAATAATTTAACCAAGTTGTATTTAAAATAATAATAAAATAATTGGCACAGTGTACCTTCTGTTGCAGAAACATTCAAATATTAACCCTTAGTGGTCTGAGCCTATTTTGTCTGTTTTTCAGTCCTTTTGATTTTGCCTTTATATACTATATAAACAAATGTTTACTATACCCATGTTTGGGATCTGTTTTTTCAGCACAACTTCATCTATATCATCTGTCTATTATTTTTTTCACTTTAACCTACTATATAAACATAAAAGGCCAGAAAACAAAAAATATAAAATCCGATTTGAAAAATGTATATACTTTATTGCATACATAACACACAGATGCTTAACGAACCTTTTCCAAGACTTTAAAAGTGAATATTGGTTCCAAATATTAGGTATATAAAATCAAACTTGTAATAAATTAAAACTATACTCAAATATTTGACATAAAAGCAGATCTTTACATAGTTTTTTTTCCCCTAAAAGTGTGGTAATCAAACACGGCTATCATGATAATTAGAATTTAAATGGTAATACTAACCGTCTGCAATTTTACCGCAGTTTATCATTATAGCGCTAATCGTTACATCCCTACCTGAGACTAAGACGTTAAATAAGCGGTCTTGAGTGTTGGTGTAACACTGTAATGCATATGTACAACTGACAAACTGAAGCATAATATTGTTAAAAATGTCTTTTTTTTTTCAGTTTATTCACGTTTTTTGTTAAAGCATAGTTTATAAATGAAAATATTTTCACAATTTAATGTTTTTTATTGAACTAAAACAAAGAGAAAAACTTGACATTATAGGTTATTATGCTATTATTTTACTAATCTGGTCCACCTGAGATCAAATTGGGCCGAATGTGGAACCTGGAAGAACATGAGTTTGACACTCCTGTCGAGTCCAAAACCAATAAAATGTTTGAAAATGTCAGCATCGTTTCCTGTGTAATGAAGACTGACAAACGGCAGTAAACAAGATTACCAGGGGAACTAATGCAATAAGTTTAGTCTCTCATAATTATCGCCATCTTCAGTATAAATTCACTTTGAGACTTGATTGTAATTAATGTGTTTGCTGAAGAAAACCTGATCGGCTCTGCTCCTCTGACAGTCTGTAGTTTGAACTAGACTATTAGCTCAGAACTAATTATTTGGATTGGTTTTTACTTACTCGGGCTCTGTGGCCTTTTCCCAACGATCTGTTTCATCACAGTGAGTCTAGCCTAAGGCATTTCCTTTCTCCAGTCAAGTGTACTCGGGACTAAGCAAGCGTTTTATGCAGTGGAATCTGAGTGGAGGACAGCGAGGCTTTTTGCAGTTGGGAAAAAAAAAAAAAAAACAAGGAGAATTTTTTTTTTTTTTTTTTTTTTTTGTCAGAGCATCATGCCTCAAAGCCCCTCATCTCTCTTTTTGCAGAACGGAGTTAAATAAATCATGATATTTATGAGACCTGTACCTGCGAACCTGCAGTATATTTATCTGTTTGACTTTGGGGGGAAAAACATGGCACTGCCAAAGCTGGTTTGTCATCTGCCAGAAAAAAAAATAATCACATTAGTGTCTTTTCATCCCCCCCTCCCACTACATCCATCTCCGTCTCTTCAGCACAGTCATTATGTCTCAATGATCTCCTCTCTGTACAATCCCCCCTCCCCTTCTAAAGTGGCTCTTATGGCAATGGTAATTCCCATTAATTATCACTGCAGGCGTGTTGCATTGCCAGGGAGCCCCAGGTGGTACATCCTGGTCGAACCTCAAACCTCCACATTCCTGCTGTGGAGAACCAGGCTCGGATGGAACAGGCAGGAGGTCGGAGTTCTACACCCCACCCATCAGACTAGAACATCAGAGCTCCACTATTGGTGAGGGAGGGGGGGGATTAACTGCTTGATTCCGCTCAAGCTTGGGTTGTCAACAGGGGGTTTTCAAACCCTTAGGGGTCTGTGGAGTTACTGCAGGGGAGCGACGAAGCTGCTGCTGCTGGAACATATGTCGAAAATCACACGTTAGCATGAACCCAACATGTTATTAGCATAGATAATCATGTGAAAAATAAAGTAATTTACACAGCATTGATGAATTCAATCATAAGGTGAAGCTCACATTCATCTAAATACGGGTTTTACAGTGAAAATCACATGCAATAATTAAT
Source organism: Sphaeramia orbicularis (assembly GCF_902148855.1). NCBI lineage: Eukaryota > Metazoa > Chordata > Actinopteri > Kurtiformes > Apogonidae > Sphaeramia > Sphaeramia orbicularis. Next base: position 47,893,388 of record NC_043979.1, on the reverse strand, counting down.
ATTAAAGCTGTGGATATATTATACTGTAGCACCTCACTATAATCTAATTTATCCCATAATAACTCGTAACTCTTTATATTGATAATTCCTGTCCCTGAGTGGTCATTTTCTTTTAACTTGAGTTATATTCTGTGCCTTTCTTATGCTGTAGCCCATGGTCTACCCTGATTTTTTTTTTTTATAACTACATTTGTCTGTAAAAGTCTTTGGGGCAACATCTGCTGTTTTTAAACATGCACACTTCTACAAGTAACATGATGGACCTGTATGTGGAGGACATGGTGGGTTATATAGCTCTGTAGATTTATCATTTCTCATTTATTTGGATCTCCATTAGCTTTGGCTTTGGCCATCACTATTCTTCCTGGAGTCCACACCCATCACAATTGTCTTTATACTGCAATACACAAATTACCAAAAATACCCACACACAAAAACAAAACAACAACTAAAAACCATTCATCGCAATTACAAAACAAAAACAACTTACATGTTATACAGGACCTACTTCAATTAACAGTACCTCCCAAAAAGTAGTTTTTAGCATACTTTGTAAATGGTCAGATATAGGGATGTAAACAATTAATCGACTAATGATTAATTGTCAATAAGAACTTGCTCGATTAAATTAGTAATTGTCGGTTAATTGCCCTTTTCCGCCCGTCCACACCTGTCTGAAGGCTGCCGGTTTGTCTGCGCTGCGACTCCACAGCTGGTATATCCTGTCATCTAACTGGATCATGGCGTTGATGAGTTAGAATGTCTTTATGGACATGATGGAGCCAAACACAGTTCAGCCCGTCTGTTTGTGGGAGCGGTGCACCACCGACTAAATACACACACAAATGCGGGGTCGTATCGGAACGTTTTCCCTGGAGGTTGTTCTAGTCCACAGTCAGTGAGACAGAAGTTGAAAATATCCTCCAGGCTCCTGATTCGGGCCACAGGTATGTAATGCATTTGTGAAGCTTCAGGAGGTGGAGCAAAGATAAATGAGAGAAAAGTTTCACTTTCACTTCTGCGGGGGCACGGACTGCACCGTACCCCCATAGTATCAGAAGTAGGACGGAAAGTGACGCACGCACACGCGCGGTTACCAACCAACACGCACACATCCCCCAGCCGTACTGCGCGCGTGCGAGTACCCCCCCCACAAAACGCAAGCACATGCACCCCCACCCCATTAAACACCACCACACCAACAGATGAATTCCACAGGAAAAACTGATTGTATCCAGTGGTTCAATAAATCAATCAATAAGGAATATGACATGGTTTTTTCATGAAGTGTATAAACAATATGTATAAACAATATGTAGCTATTATTCTTATAAACCGTATTGAAAAGAAATTCAGGTTCTCAGGAAAATCACCACTTATCAATTAATCGTTAATCGATTGATAAGGGCAGCCAACTAACGATTAATGAATTAATCGATAATTTGCATCCCAAGTCAGATATATTTCACAGTTATATATCAATGTAATGTCAATCAACTAAACATTAGCAGACACCGAGCATTGATAGATAAAACGGTGAGAAAGTGAAAGTGAGCTCCCCTCACCACATCGCTGACAATCTGCTGCCCCCAAAAAACAAATTTGCAGTGGCGGGAGAATGACAGTGTTAATGCTAACAACCTACACTGTAATGCTCTGCGCTTAAATAGCTAGTTTATGTAAAAAAAAAAAAAATTAAGAATTTTAGTGTTTTTTTAATAAAACAAGTGGAATCACTTACTCAAAGTGGCATTTAAAGGGTTAAAAACCAGACCTGTTAGAAAAGAAACACCTGATTTCAACGTGTCCACATACTGTATTGTACTGACTTAGGCAACTATACCATGCACTGTATACACAGTTATATGATAATATTTACACAAAAACTACAGCTTTGCTAATTCTTTAATTATTTCAGTTTCTAAAAAAGCATGAAATTATTCTACTATGCATGATTTCTAAACAAAATAGTGCTGCAGAACATGCACGTTTGACCTGCATAGATACAGATAAGTAAAACTCATAGTGATAAAACTGTTTCATCCTAAACAAGTAAAATTTTGACATATTGGTGTTTTGTTTTGCATCGCATGAACTTGACGCTGTTTGTGTGTTTAAGACTTTCCCCCCCAAACCAGCTGACGTTTCTATATCTGGATGGGACTATAAAGTGTCTCTCCGGGCCACATGGTGTCACAGCAGATAGGACGGGGATGAGAGGAACTCCAGAGATCAGACAAACGCTGCCTGGAGACAACGGTGAAGATAACACAGGGGGAAACGGCCTGGGAGGATTACAACAGCCCAAACTCTCCTGGGACCGCGATGGGACTGGATAATAGTGGAGCCCAATCTGCATCGTCACACCTCGTAATCCTTTAACTTTTTGGCCTCTGTCTGACCGCCACGCGATGTTTTCTCTCATCGCCATGACAACACAACATCTCCCAAATACAGGACGTGCCTAAAATGCCACAGTGTCTTATTAAACCGTTCTGAAGCTCCCATGGGAGAGGTTGTTTACTGCATTTTAAGACAACTTCTTCATTCCAATACAACAAACTGGAAATAGAATGAGGCTTTTCTGTAAACACCTACTCCTAAATACAAAATGAACTGATGTTGTTCCTTAGTCCTGGTATTAAACATTAATATTCCTAAATACAAAATAAACTGATTTTGTACCTTAGTCCTGGTATTAAACATTAATATTCCTAAATACAAAATAGACTGATTTTGTACCTTAGTCCTGGTATTAAACATTGTATTAATATTCCTAAATACAAAATAAAGTGATTTTGTAGCTTAGTCCCAACATTAAACATTGTATTAATATTTTTTAATAAAAAAAAATAAAAATAAAAAAAATTTTAAAAAAACACTGATTTTGCTCCTTAGTACATACATTAAACATTGTATTAATACATTTAAATTAAAAAAAAAAAAAAAAAAACACTAATTTTGTTCCTTAATCCTGGCATATAACATTGTGTTAATATCCCTAGATACAAAATAAAGTGATTTTGTTCCTTAGTCCCAATATTCAACATTGTATTAATATTTTTAAATAACAAAACACTGATTTTGTACCTTTGTCCTGGCATATAACATTGTATTAATATTTTTTTAATTAAAAGAAACGCAGATTTTGTTCCTAAATCCAAACATTAAATATTTTATTAATATTTTTAAATAAGAAAAACACTGATTTAGTTCCTTAATCCAACACACAACATTGTGTTAATATTCCTAAATACAAAATAAAGTGATTTTGTACCTTAGTCCTGGCATAAAACATTGCATTCATATTTTTAAATTTAAAAAAAAAACACTGATTTTGTTCCTTAATCCTGACATAAAAACATTCTGTTAGTATCCCTAAATACAAAATAAACCGATTTTATTCATTAATCCTGGCATTAAACATTGTATTGATATCCTTAAATTTAAAAAAAGCAAAACACTGATTCTGTTCCTTAATCCGGACATAAAACATTCTCTTAATATTCCTAAATACAAAATAAACTGATTTTGTTCCTTAATCCTGGCATTAAATGTTGTATTCATGTATCAAACTGGAAATACAATGAGTCTTTTCTGTAAACATCTCCCAGAAACATCAGATATTACAGTTGTTTTGTTTTTTTTAGTCTGGGTTTGGTATTAAGTAGCCACTGTGGGAACTCCAGTGCACCGACATGGAGTCGATGATGTAAATCTAAACCCGGCGTTCAGCCTGATGTGCAGTGGATTAATTATTTAGCTGTGCGTGTTTAAAAATAACAAAAATGTATGCCATGAAGCAGGCAGCCTGTTCTACTGAAATGTTCTGTAGCTCTGATAAGCATCACAGGAACAGCCATATACACTGCTATATCTGAACTTCCACTTCTGTTCATCACATCTCAGAAAAAGGCTGAATTTTTAAGAGCAAATCTGTGCAAAAAAAAAAAAAAAACGTTCAGGACCATTTTACAGCCATTTCAAAGATAGATATTTGATAAGCCACTACTTCTGTGCCTGTGTTATTGAAAATATGCACATATAAAATACTTAAATGAGGAAAAACAAGTGCATTTGCGCAGAATCAACTGTTTTTTTCTGTAGGAAAACAAACAGGATCTACCATAGCTTTTCATTAGGAGAACTCGAGTAATAGGCTACAAATATTCACAACTATCAAAAACATGCTTCAGGGTGACAGGTCTCTGAAAATGTGCATTTAAGTGGCAACCCAAATAAAATCTCCTGCGAGTCTCGACCCAGTATTAGGGTATGAACACTTCCAAAATTTCATACTAACATGCTTTAATATCCCTAAGTACAAAATAAACTGATTTTGCTCCTCAGTCTTGGCATTAAACATCATATTAATATCCCTAAATAATAAATTAACTGCATAAAGCATTGTATTATTTAATCGGGTATGTTTGAAAATTTGTTTAGAATGCAAAAACCTGCCGTAACAAACCAATAGTATGTGAATTCTATACTTTTTCCAGGTACATATTAGTGTATGTGAGCTCTGGACACTTCGCCAGCATAAATATCCCATCATGCAAAGCAGTAGTGGTATTAAGAGACAATGGCAGAAGCCAAACAGAGCCCAGTAGTATTATTACACAGGTGTCAGTATAAGTACTGGCCTAAGTATTACAAACGCACTGATACTGTCAGTATTATTACACAGGTGTCAGTACAAGTACTGCCTTCAGTATTATAAACACATCGATACTGTCAGTATTATTACACAGATGTCAGTACCAGTACTACCTTCAGTATTATAAACACATCGATACTGTCAGTATTATTACACAGATGTCAGTACCAGTACTACCTTCAGTATTATAAACACATCGATACTGTCAGTATTATTACACAGATGTCAGTACCAGTACTACCTTCAGTATTATAAACACATCGATACTGTCAGTATTATTACACAGATGTCAGTACCAGTACTACCTTCAGTATTATAAACACATCGATACTGTCAGTATTATTACACAGATGTCAGTACCAGTACTACCTTCAGTATTATAAACACATCGATACTGTCAGTATTATTACACAGATGTCAGTACCAGTACTACCTTCAGTATTATAAACACACTGATACTGTCAGTATTATTACACAGATGTCAGCAGAGGTGAGATTATCTGCTTACGAAGGAAGAAAAATTTTATGAAATTACATGTTTTCACACTGTTTATTTACACACACCACACGTATCTGCTGAATATTAATATAGATATTGTATATGTAGTACAGACCCAATGTGAACTCATGATATCAAGAATAAACGCAAAATTAACCTGTGGCACGGTGACAGCAACTTCTTATCTTAGTCCATTTGACTATAAAAATATTTTAAAAAGTCTATGTATTTATCTGTAAAATCTTGCAATATCAAGACTGTTTAGCCACTGGCAATGTAGTCCCTATAGGTAGTAATAATAACTTTTACTTCTGTATCAAAGTGCCTCAAAGTGACTTATGTCTGACTGTTGAATTGGATTTTTACACTACTTATATTTTTTTTTGCATTGATTATTAACTCTTTCCAACAGCTGTTTTTGCTCTTTTGGTTTTCTTTTATTCTGCTCCATCCATTTTAAATCACCTTCTTCCTTTATACAAACCCACATTTTGTGTTTTAGACCCACCTATTACTGCATTTTTTTTCATTTTGCAATACACTTAGTTTACTGGTCATGTGGTATAGAAATAAACCTGGCCTAAAGGCACAAGATAAATGACACAAAATACGATATTTAATGTTAAAATGTGCAAAATTAGTGATGTATTTAGGCTGTTGTATTACAAAGATGATGACTTTTAAAACAACTAGGTCAGGTTTATGGAAAGTAAAGTGGTAAGGGTTGAAATACAAATGTCATAGAAAGTCATAGAAAGTCATCGAATCGAATAGAATAGAATAGAATAGAATAGCATTTTATTGTCATAGGAACAGGAACAACAAAAATCAGTTTAGAAGCAAAAAAAAAACACTTGTATAAACACTGCATAAAAATATCACACAAAATACTAAAGAAAAATGTAGGCATGTGCAAAAAACTACAGAATAAAATATTAAATATACATACACTACAAAAGTACCACAAAAACTACTGAAATATACAAAGGCTAACTCTATACTACAGATGAGAAATATGTACAACAAATAAGGATATATACAGGTAATATAGGTTATATACTAGTAATATACAGGTAATATATAGGATATATACTGGCAATATACATAGGACATATACGGGCAATATAGGATATATACTGGTAATATAAGATATATAAAGGTAATGTATAGGGTATATACTGGTAATATACTGGGATATATACAGGCAATACAGGATATATACAGGTAATATATAAAGTATATATACTGGTAATATACATAGGATATATATGGGCAATATGCATAGGATATATACTGGCAATATATGTAGGATATATACTGGCAATATAGGACATACAGGTAATACAGGATATATAAAGGTAATGTCGGATATGTACAGGACATACACTGGTAATATACATAGGATATATACTGGCAATACAGGATATATACAGGTAATATATACGTAGAATATATACTGGCAATATAGGACATATACAGGTAATGTAGGATATATACAGGTAATATACGTAGGACATATAGTGGCAATATATGTAGGATATTTACTGGCAATATATGACATATACAGGTAGTACAGGCTATATACAGGTAATATACTTAGGATATATACTGGCAATATAGAATATATACTGTAATATACGCATACTATATACGGGCAGTATAGAATATATACAGGTAATATATACACTGGTAATATAGGATATATACTGTAGAATATATAAAAGGTAATGTTGGGCCTTTGTTCTTTACCATTGTCACCTCAACATCAGGGTTTCCTTTATATACATCAGGGTTTCCTTTATATACATCAGGGTTTCCTTTATATACATCAGGGTTCCCTTTATATACATTCAGCAGCAGTATCAGCAGCAGCAGTATCCCGCCACAGCCAGATTAATGCCACTGCTGCTTCACAGACACATGAAACACTGTATCACACCGTGGAATTACACAACTCTGCAGAGGCTTTAGATTTGGCGAAGGAGAGAGCGAGCTGTGGCGACATCTGGGCGAGGGGAGGATTATGTCGATTTAACTACCACCACTGTGTCTGTTAACTATTAGTGCAGCGATAACGGTTGGAAAAGGAGCAGCACCGTCTGTGGTTTAGTCATCTTTATAAAATATACTTATTTTTCAGCCTCTGTTCGTAAACTGTGAGGAGTTCCATATTAAAATAAAGCTCCATAATTGTATCATAGTTATTAGTCTTGCACATTTAACATCTTATTTATCTCTGACAGTTTGTGCAATTACTCAGATATTGCATATTTATGTAAATATATATTTTTCTCTTTGTAACAGTAGTTTATATTTTATGCTCACGCCATTCTTAAATGCCACTTTCATTTGTTTGTTTTAATTTTCTACTTAAATTATTGTGCGGCACTAGTCTCCTCGTCTGTAAAATTTACTCATTTTCAGTCTCCCTTTGTAAACTGTGAGGAGTTCCACGTTAAAATGAAGCTTCTCTGGGTGTAAACCACAAGAGTGGGAGAAGAAAAACAAATCTAATCAATGTGTTAATAATCCCCAGCAAAAAAAAAACAAAACACAACAACAGTGACGAGGATATGGCTGACTGCATTGGTTCATCACAGAATATTGGGGAGAAATCCAGGTGTGTTAATCTGATTATAATCAGATTACACCTTTTATCTGACAAAACAGATCAGATTATAGTGTTTATATGATCAGAATATTGGTGTGCATGTATCTCCGTATCTCAATTTAATGTAATGTCCTGTGTATCTATCTAGTGAATTCACAATTTATTATTATTTTTTTTAATCTTTGAATACACTCTGTTCTATTAGCTTTGTGTTGCTGAATTTCACACTATAAACTGAATTTAGCAATTACTTCAAAACAACACAGACAGAGGTAGGTGGTCGACAACAAAACTGTTTCAATTCCACAACAAACACTCCATTTGTCGCTTTTACATCACAATAACACCAAGATCGAAGTATCAGTAGCGATAAAGTTGGGATACAAATACATTTTAACAAGACAGAGATTCACATAATCAGTTGCTTTGAGCACAAACACATGCATAAGTCGATAAAAGCACATGTTGATGCAGCAGCGAGACACAAAGCAGGCCCGAGTTTCCCATTAAACAAATAGTCTGTTATATAGAAATACCCATAACACCCTCCAGCAACACATTCATATTGTATCAGATGTAAAAAAGCAGCATGAAAGCGTCATAAAGAACAAACAAGCACAAGAAAAACACGCTCGGTGGCTTCTGACAGATTCATTTAGAGCTGACGCGGATGCAAATAACACAGACATGTAAATGAACAGCGGTGTAATTTAACAGGAATTAGCATCAAACATATGCCAAGACGTTAGCGATAAAACACAGCGAGCAAAGCCATTTCCTCACAATGGAAACGACTAAAACACCAAACATTTAACCGTTGTCATGTCTTAATGCTCTGTATCTCAATACAGTCGCTTTTCCATTGACCCTGAAATTGCACAAATATAACTTCCGCATAAAAATTTAGCTAATGGAAAAATGACAATTTTGCCAAAACTCTCATTTTTCAACTAAATTTCGAGGTGGTTTTTCAGGCGTAGCACAATTGGTATATCACACAAAACCACAATGGAAGGACCTTTTACTGCAACTAGAGTCACATGAATAAAAAAAATACAATAAAAAAAAACGGATGTTGACGGACATTAAAACAAGAGAAGAAGAGTTTTAAAAGAAACATCAGGAAACATATCATTTTTTAATTAAATATGGACTAGAGGGGTAATATATAACAACAATAATAATGAATATGTCTGTAAATCAACACCATATTTACATTTGTTGCCATGTTTATGGAATGACGTGTCCTGTCATCTCGCGATAATAAATAAACAAATCATCGCATTTGTGATTTAATGGAAAAACCGACATTACGCACATCTGTTTTTTCGACATTTGGTAAATATCAGTAAAGTTTTACGCAGATGTCCAGTGGAAAAAGTAACTATAGGTAGATGTTAGTTTTGTAGGAAATAATTTTTAAAAAAAGCAAAAAAAAATATCGCGTTATTAACAGTATTGTGATATATTGCGATATATCATATCGTGATCCTAGCATTGTGATTTGTATAGTATTGCCAGATTCAACTCATCTATTTGTGATTTAATGGAAAAACCGACATTACACACTTCTGTTTTCACGACATTTAGTAAATATCGGTGAAGTTTTGTGCAGATGTCAAATGGAAAAGAGACGAGTGACAACTATGGACAGTCATATCTATGGCGTCCACAGGTCGGACGACGACAACTATGGACAGTACAGACAATGACACCACTAAAAACACCAGCAAACCCAGTTTTTTTCCAACGTATATGCAGAGATACAGAACCGAGACATAAACCAACATACGATAGTTTTGTTTCTACACAATTCAAGCCACTAATAACCAAAATGTTAGAAATGCACAAACTCAGAAGCTCTCAACAGCCACGACAACAGGTGAAAACAACATACGGTCACAGAAACGCAAGAAAAACCAGCACTTCTTACCTTTACGTAGTCAGTTTTGACAAACGGTGTTCAGGAATCTGTAATTAGAGGAAAACTATTTTAAGTCCATTGCGCACACACACACACACACATCAGATACAGTAAATGGACAAAAGTATGTGGACACGAATTCAGGTGTTTCTTTTCTACAAAACAAAGACTAATCTCAGAATACAGTTTTATATTGGGACAAATATTATTGCTTTGGTTAATTTGGTTAAAACTGTTGCTAAATCTTTGCTTCCAAAATGCCTCATAGATTGTTTTTACTTTGCTAAATGTTCTTCCTCTGCATTTCTAATATTCTTCCTGTTCTGACTATGAATAATAATTTTCTACCATAACTAACCATCTACTTTCTTCACATCTCACTGGGGAACAAAAATTTCCCGTTAAACTTTGAGGAAATATTGATGTTTATATCTTAAATCCTCATGAACAGGACATCTTACAGCTGAAGACATGATGTGTCCCAATATTTATGTCCATATAGTTTAGAAACATCAATATTTCTTTAAAGTTTAATGGGAGATTTTTCTTCCCATGTAAGATGTGATGAAAGTTGATAGTAGCTAGTTGTGGACAATTATTATTTACAGTCAGAGCATGAAAAATATTTTATACATTTAGAGGAAGAACATTTAAAATCATAGTCAATGTTGAGAGAAGTTTCAGTAAAAACCATCTCTGAGGCATTTTGGAAGCAAAGATAACAATTTAAACCAAACTAACCAATGCAATGATATTTATCCCATAATATATCAGAATCAGAATTGCCTTTATTGTCATTTGACAGCACAGAGTACATCAAACGAAACTGAGATCAATGATTAGGGACATCGAGCCGCTGCAACTTCGGTTGCTATATTCTGACATTAGTCATTATTGTTTTGTATCCCAGACCCCTGTTAGAAAAGAAACACCGGAATTCAACGTGTCCACATACTTTTGTCCATATATATATTGTACAAACTGGGGTTTATTTTCCAAACTGAGTCATTTAGGAGGTGATTTGTTTGTGTAGATGTCAACAGATTTGATTCCCGGTTGTTTTAATCCAACCCCTGGGTGTAGGGCTGATTATATTCTGATGTATTTCACTTTCATTAGGTCAGGCTTTTACAGCGGGCCTGCATTGTTTTAATACACAAACAATATTAATCGTCAGCTGCTACAGGTAACATTGTAGGGCAGAGCAATAGCAAAACATCCCGTTTATGCCGCAGCCAACAACAAAATTTCATCATCGCCATCGCTTTGTTCTTCCCAGCGCACATTTGGAGTTGTTATGGCAGAAAAATGAACAGGTGTAATTACTTTAGTTCAGTGGCTGCATTCCATGTAGGTGAATGGGTTCCAAGGTTTGGGTTTGTGCATTAATGGCTCGCTGGCACGGTTTTCTGGGACATTTAAATGGAACAGATCCATCATTAATGCTGTTCGGTTCACCTGTGTTTTCCCTGCTGCAACAAGCCAAAATATCCACAGTGAAAACAGTCCAACGTTGGATGAACCAACGATACACTCAGTAGATAAATGATTCCTTTTGAATTCTGCCCCGTTCGTAACACTGGGGATAAACATTAGACCGCTGTGACGAAATGTGGAAATACATTTTCTGCCTCTTTCTCTGTGGATGTCGGTGGAGTAATACTGCATTTACTGGTGAAGGTTGTACTAAACCAGACTGATCTTGTGAAATCGCGTTGTATGTCACACCAGTTCTTATTGCATTTGGCGTGCTATACGTATGTATTTTCATCTTTAAGTGTGTTATTCAACGCCATTTGTTCGCTTGTCAATGTACGCCAAGATCTCCACTTTACATATCCGTAACCGCTAACCCTAACCGCTAATCATGCTAACCACTAACCCTAAGCCAGTCGTTCCCAACCTTTCTTTACTCCTGACCCCATTTTAACATCACAAATTTCTGGCGACCCCAGTCATTCAAAACAGACTATTTTTTTTGCTAAATTAATTTGTTTTTGATCATGTAATAGTTTGCTGTACTATGTTGAAAATAAATGCTAATTGTAGACAACACTTAGTCTATATAATGCATATTATTGTGGATGGAGGCAGAAAAGCCAGGTGTAGATTACTGCACAAAGGAAGAATTGGATTTTCCTTGGTCAAGATATGTACAGTCAGTCCAGCTGGGATTTACAAGGAGGACAATTAATGCTGAACAAACAAGAACTGAAACTATGAATTATGAAAGAGCTGCAGCATCTGAAACTGACCACAATAAACATTTGAAAGATAAACAGAACCGCAGTGCTGCAGTTTCAGACTCACAGTTTGTCTTTTATGCACTGGAATTGTTTCTCTCAACTCACCATATATTTTTTTTTTATTAGTAAGTTTTTAATTTTTTTTTTTTTTGTCTATTACTAGAAAATTCACGCAACCCCATTTGAATTCCAGGCGACCCCATGTGGGGTCCCGACCCCAAGGTTGAAAAACATTGCCCTAAGCCTAACCACTAACTGTGCTAACTGCTAATCACTAACCATAACCGCTAACTGCGCTAACCGCTAACCCTAAGCCTAACCCTAATCGTGCAAACCACTAATCGCTAACCCTTACCGCAAATCACGCTAACCACTAACCCCGACCCAAAACCTAACCCTAACCCCTAATCGCGTGGTATTTTACGCGTAGTGAACATACAAGCGTAAAGCTTATAATGCGTACAGATTACACGCCAAGTAAAAGTGCCGTGTTATCTGTACGCAATTCATGATATCACGTTGACTAAACAGACAAAATTTACATTCTGAGCCATTCTGGAGACGACCTACGACAAATTAAATATAAGTAGAAGTGTTGAAACTAAGTAAAACTACTTTAAAAAATCCAATCAATTACGTTTTTTTTTTAAGTTTTGTCTGCTTTAACCTTCTTAAGACCCAGTGCTACTTTTGTCACAGTTCCAAATTATTTTTCTCTCTATATTGTACTTTTCATAAGCGATTTATTAACCGTTTACTACGACATTATCCTCGGTATTTTACATTTTTTGGCTAAACATCAGGTATTTTCCCATATTTGCTTCCCATATCATGTGGTAAGGGTTATGGTTATTATACTATATATGCTGCTTTTATATCAAAACATACAAAACAGAAGAAAATGTGACTTTATCAGCAAAGCTACCAATAACTGAATGTAAAACTAAGTGTCCATCCACTGTCATTGGTCTAACTCCATGGGTTTTACTGGTGAATTCATGTTGTAGAAGATGACGGCGTTTCCATGGTAACTACGGAGCCTCTGAACGTCCAAATATGGTCATATCTGATGACCATGAAAAGATGAAGAACTGTATTTTACACCAATTATTGACATGGATTGATATAATTAATGGATCAACAGGTATTAAACAGTTATATCAGTAGATGTTTTGGCCTTTATGGGCTAACTTCTTAATTTCTTTTAACAGGTATATATAGTATAGTATAGTATAGTACATATAGCATAATATATAAATAGTATGGTATGGCGCAGTAATAATTCTTGTTTCCCATTTTAAACATTATACTTTATTTCCTCTAAAAACACCAGGGAACATGGTGGAGCCCAGACAGTACCTATGTATGCAAAAAATGGTTCCATTTTTGTGTTTGGCTTCACAATTTCATGCCTTTTCTTGTAGAGAATGGAATAAACAGACAGAATTTTAAGGCTCGGCCATTCTGGAAACAACCAAAGACAAATTATATGTAAGAGAGTAAAATTACTTTTACCAAATCTGAAGAATACCCTGTTCACAGCACTGGAAATAAACATTAGACCACAGTGATGAATGTAGAAATACATTTTCTGCCTCTTTCTCTGTGGACGTCGGTGGAGTAATATTGCATTCACTGGTGGAGGTTTTATTAAAAAGACAGAATTTTAAGGTTTAGCCATTCTGGAGACGACCTAAGACAAATTAAATACAAGTGACAGTATCCAAACTAAGCAAAATTACTTTTACCAAATCCAATCAATTCAGGTTTTTATATATATTTTGTCTGCTAAAACTTTTCCATATTTTTTTAAACAGATGTGGTTGTAATAATTCATTTTTTTCCCATTTTAAAGATTACATTTTATTTCCCCAAAAACATCAGGGGAAATGGTGGAGCCCAGACAGCATCTAAGCACCTGTGCATGGACAAAATAGTTCCTTTTTCGTGTTTGGCTTTACAATTTCATGCTTCTTCTTGTGAAGGTTGTAATAAACAGCTAGAATTTTAAGGTTTAGCCATTCTGGAGATGACCAAAGACCAACTAAATAGAAGTGAAGAGTGTCAAAACTACGTAAAATTATTCTTACCAAATCCAGTCTAAGGGTTTTTTTATATTTTGTCTGCTTTTGCTTTTTAACAAGTATGGTAGCAATAATTATGAGGGTTTTTTTTTTTTTTCCATTTTAAAGACTACATTTTATTTACCTAAAACATCAAGGGAAATGGTGGAGCCCAGACAGCACCTAAGAGAGCAAAAATGATTACATTTTTGTGTTTGGCTTTACAATTTCATGCCTTTTCATGTGAAGGCTGTAATAAACAGGTAGAATTTTAAGGTTTAGCCATTCTGGAGAGAACCAAAGACCAATTAAATAGAAGTGAAGAGTGTCAAAACTAAATAAAATTATTCTTACCAAATCCAGTCGAAGGTTTTTTTTTTTTAATTTTTTGTCTGCTTTCGCTTTTTAACAAGTATGGTAGTAATAATTATGAAGGGGTTTTTTTTCCATTTTAAAGACTAGAACGTAAAAATGATTACATTTTTGTGTTTGGCTTTACAATTTCATGCCTTTTCATGTGAAGGATGTAATAAACAGGTAGAATTTTAAGGTTTAGCCATTCTGAAGATGACCCAAGACCAATTAAATAGAAGTGAAAAGTGTCAAAACTAAGTAAAATTATTCTTACCAAATCCAGTCGAAGGGGTTTTTTGTTTTTGTTTTTTTTTGTCTGCTTTCGCTTTTTAACAAGTATGGTAGTAATAATTCTGAGGTTTTTTTTCCATTTTAAAGGTTACATTTTATTTAGCCAAAACATCAGGGGATATGGTGGAGCCCAGACAGCATCTAAGCGCCCGTGCATGTACAAAATAGTTCCATTTTTGTGTTTGGCTTTACAATTTCAAGCCTTTTCTTGTGAAGGTTCTAATAAACAGTTAGAATTTTAAGGTTTAGCCACTCTGGAGACTAATTAAATAGAAGTGAAGAGTGTTAAAACTTAGTAAAATTATTCTTACCAAATCCAGTCAAAGATTTTTTTTTTTTTTTGTCTGCTTTCGCTCTTTAACAAGTATGGTAGTAATAATTCTCAGGTTTTTTTCCATTTTAAAGACTAGAACACAAAAATGATTAAATTTTTGTGATTGGCTTTACAATTTCATGCCTTTTCATGTGAAGGATGTCATAAACAGGTTGAATTTTAAGGTTTAGCCATTCTGAAGATGACCCAAGACCAATTAAATAGAAGTGAAAAGTGTCAAAACTAAGTAAAATTATTCTTACCAAATCCAGTCGAAGGGGTTTTTTGTTTTTGTTTTTTGTTGTCTGCTTTCGCTTTTTAACAAGTATGGTAGTAATAATTCTGAGGTTTTTTTCCATTTTAAAGGTTACATTTTATTTAGCCAAAACATCAGGGGAAATGGTGGAGCCCAGACAGCATCTAAGCACCCGTGCATGTACAAAATAGTTCCATTTTTGTGTTTGGCTTTACAATTTCAAGCCTTTTCTTGTGAAGGTTGTAATAAACAGAATTTTAAGGTTTAGCCACTCTGGAAAAAAATTAAATAGAAGTGGAGAGTGTGAAAACTAAATAAAATTATTCTTACCAAATCCAGTCGAAGGGTTTTTTTTTTTTTTTTTTTAGTCTGCTTTTTTCACAAGTATGGTAGCAATATTTATGAGGGTTTTTTTTCCATTTTAAAGACTACATTTTATTTACCTAAAACATCAGGGGAAATGGTGGAGCCCAGACAGCACCTAAGAATGCAAAAATGATTAAATTTTTGTGACTGGCTTTACAATTTCATGCCTTTTCATGTGAAGGATGTAATAAACAGGTAGAATTTTAAGGTTCAGCCATTCTGGAAAGAACCTAAGACCAATTAAATAGAAATGAAGAGTGTCAAAACTAAATAAAATTATTCTTACCAAATCCAATCGAAGGTTTTTTGGGTTTTTCTGTCTACTTTCGCTTTTTAACAAGTATGGTAGTAATAATTCTGGGGGTTTTATCCATTTTAAAGACTACATTTTATTTACCTAAAACATCAGGGGATATGGTGGAGCCAAGACAGCATCTAAGCACCCGTGCATGTACAAAATAGTTCCATTTTTGTGTTTGGCTTTACAATTTCAAGCCTTTTCTTGTGAAGGTTCTAATAAACAGTTAGAATTTTAAAGTTTAGGCATTCTGGAGACAACCTAAGACTAATTAAATAGAAGTGAAGAGTGTCAAAACTAAATAAAATTATTCTTACCAAATCCAGTCTAAGGGTTTTTTTTATTTTTTGTCTGCTTTCGCTTTTTCACAAGTATGGTAGTAATAATTCTGAGGTTTTTTTCCATTTTAAAGGTTACATTTTATTTAGCCAAAACATCAGGGGAAATGGTGGAGCCCAGACAGCATCTAAGCACCCGTGCATGTACGAAATAGTTCCATTTTTGTGTTTGGCTTTACAATTTCAAGCCTTTTCTTGTGAAGGTTGTAATAAACAGAATTTTAAGGTTTAGCCACTCTGGAAAAAAATTAAATAGAAGTGGAGAGTGTGAAAACTAAATAAAATTATTCTTACCAAATCCAGTCGAAGGGTTTTTTTTTTTAGTCTGCTTTCGCTTTTTAACAAGTATGGTAGCAATATTTATGAGGGTTTTTTTTTCGATTTTAAAGACTACATTTTATTTACCTAAAACATCAGGGGAAATGGTGGAGCCCAGACAGCACCTAAGAATGCAAAAATTATTAAATTTTTGTGATTGGCTTTACAATTTCAAGCCTTTTCTTGTGAAGGTTCTAATAAACAGTTAGAATTTTAAAGTTTAGGCATTCTGGAGACAACCTAAGACTAATTAAATAGAAGTGAAGAGTGTCAAAACTAAATAAAATTATTCTTACCAAATCCAGTCGAAGTTTTTTTTTTAATTTTTTGTCTGCTTTCGCTTTTTCACAAGTATGGTAGTAATAATTCTGAGGTTTTTTTCCATTTTAAAGGTTACATTTTATTTACCCAAAACATCAGGGGAAATGGTGGAGCCCAGACAGCATCTAAGCACCCGTGCATGTACAAAATAGTTCCATTTTTGTGTTTGGCTTTACAATTTCAAGCCTTTTCTTGTGAAGGTTGTAATAAACAGAATTTTAAGGTTTAGCCACTCTGGAAAAAAATTAAATAGAAGTGGAGAGTGTGAAAACTAAATAAAATTATTCTTACCAAATCCAGTCGAAGGGTTTTTTTTTTTAGTCTGCTTTCGCTTTTTAACAAGTATGGTAGCAATATTTATGAGGGTTTTTTTTCGATTTTAAAGACTACATTTTATTTACCTAAAACATCAGGGGAAATGGTGGAGCCCAGACAGCACCTAAGAATGCAAAAATTATTAAATTTTTGTGTTTGGCTTTACAATTTCATGCCTTTTCATGTGAAGGCTGTAATAAACAGGTAGAATTTTAAGGTTTAGCCATTCTGGAGAGAACCAAAGACCAATTAAATAGAAGTGAAGAGTGTCAAAACTAAATAAAATTATTCTTACCAAATCCAGTCGAAGGTTTTTTTTTTAATTTTTTGTCTGCTTTCGCTTTTTAACAAGTATGGTAGTAATAATTATGAAGGGGTTTTTTTCCATTTTAAAGACTAGAACGTAAAAATGATTACATTTTTGTGTTTGGCTTTACAATTTCATGCCTTTTCATGTGAAGGATGTAATAAACAGGTAGAATTTTAAGGTTTAGCCATTCTGAAGATGACCCAAGACCAATTAAATAGAAGTGAAAAGTGTCAAAACTAAGTAAAATTATTCTTACCAAATCCAGTCGAAGGGGTTTTTTGTTTTTGTTTTTTGTTGTCTGCTTTCGCTCTTTAACAAGTATGGTAGTAATAATTCTCAGGTTTTTTTCCATTTTAAAGACTAGAACGCAAAAATGATTAAATTTTTGTGATTGGCTTTACAATTTCATGCCTTTTCATGTGAAGGATGTAATAAACAGGTTGAATTTTAAGGTTTAGCCATTCTGAAGATGACCAAAGACAAATTAAATAGAAGTGGAGAGTGTCAAAACTAAGTAAAATTATTCTTACCAAATCCAGTCGAAGGGTTTTTTTATATTTTGTCTGCTTTTGCTTTTTAACAAGTATGGTAGTAATAATTATGAGGGGTTTTTTTTTTTTTCCATTTTAAAGACTACATTTTATTTACCTAAAACATCAAGGGAAATGGTGGAGCCCAGACAGCACCTAAGAGAGCAAAAATGATTACATTTTTGTGTTTGGCTTTACAATTTCATGCCTTTTCATGTGAAGGATGTAATAAACAGGTAGAATTTTAAGGTTTAGCCATTCTGGAGAGAACCAAAGACCAATTAAATAGAAGTGAAGAGTGTCAAAACTAAATAAAATTATTCTTACCAAATCCAGTCGAAGGTTTTTTTTTTAATTTTTTGTCTGCTTTCGCTTTTTAACAAGTATGGTAGTAATAATTCTCAGGTTTTTTTCCATTTTAAAGACTAGAACACAAAAATGATTAAATTTTTGTGATTGGCTTTACAATTTCAAGCCTTTTCTTGTGAAGGTTGTAATAAACAGAATTTTAAGGTTTAGCCACTCTGGAAAAAAATTAAATAGAAGTGGAGAGTGTGAAAACTAAATAAAATTATTCTTACCAAATCCAGTCGAAGGTTTTTTTTTTAATTTTTTGTCTGCTTTCGCTTTTTAACAAGTATGGTAGTAATAATTATGAAGGGGTTTTTTCCATTTTAAAGACTAGAACGTAAAAATGATTACATTTTTGTGTTTGGCTTTACAATTTCATGCCTTTTCATGTGAAGGATGTAATAAACAGGTAGAATTTTAAGGTTTAGCCATTCTGAAGATGACCCAAGACCAATTAAATAGAAGTGAAAAGTGTCAAAACTAAGTAAAATTATTCTTACCAAATCCAGTCGAAGGGGTTTTTTGTTTTTGTTTTTTGTTGTCTGCTTTCGCTTTTTAACAAGTATGGTAGTAATAATTCTGAGGTTTTTTTCCATTTTAAAGGTTACATTTTATTTAGCCAAAACATCAGGGGAAATGGTGGAGCCCAGACAGCATCTAAGCACCCGTGCATGTACAAAATAGTTCCATTTTTGTGTTTGGCTTTACAATTTCAAGCCTTTTCTTGTGAAGGTTGTAATAAACAGAATTTTAAGGTTTAGCCACTCTGGAAAAAAATTAAATAGAAGTGGAGAGTGTGAAAACTAAATAAAATTATTCTTACCAAATCCAGTCGAAGGGTTTTTTTTTTTTTTTTTAGTCTGCTTTTTTAACAAGTATGGTAGCAATATTTATGAGGGTTTTTTTTCCATTTTAAAGACTACATTTTATTTACCTAAAACATCAGGGGAAATGGTGGAGCCCAGACAGCACCTAAGAATGCAAAAATGATTAAATTTTTGTGATTGGCTTTACAATTTCATGCCTTTTCATGTGAAGGATGTAATAAACAGGTAGAATTTTAAGGTTTAGCCATTCTGGAAAGAACCTAAGACCAATTAAATAGAAGTGAAGAGTGTCAAAACTAAACACAATTATTCTTACCGAATCCAATCGAAGGTTTTTGTTTTTTTGTTGTTTTTTTTGTCTACTTTTGCTTTTTAACAAGTATGGTAGTAACAATTTTGGGGGTTTTATCCATTTTAAAGACTACATTTTATTTACCTAAAACATCAGGGGAAATGGTGGAGCCCAGACAGCATCTAAGAATGCAAAAATGATTAAATTTTTGTGACTGGCTTTACAATTTCATGCCTTTTCATGTGAAGGATGTAATAAACAGGTAGAATTTTAAGGTTCAGCCATTCTGGAAAGAACCTAAGACCAATTAAATAGAAATGAAGAGTGTCAAAACTAAATAAAATTATTCTTACCAAATCCAATCGAAGGTTTTTTGGGTTTTTCTGTCTACTTTCGCTTTTTAACAAGTATGGTAGTAATAATTCTGGGGGTTTTATCCATTTTAAAGACTACATTTTATTTACCTAAAACATCAGGGGATATGGTGGAGCCAAGACAGCATCTAAGCACCCGTGCATGTACAAAATAGTTCCATTTTTGTGTTTGGCTTTACAATTTCAAGCCTTTTCTTGTGAAGGTTCTAATAAACAGTTAGAATTTTAAAGTTTAGGCATTCTGGAGACAACCTAAGACTAATTAAATAGAAGTGAAGAGTGTCAAAACTAAATAAAATTATTCTTACCAAATCCAGTCTAAGGGTTTTTTTTATTTTTTGTCTGCTTTCGCTTTTTCACAAGTATGGTAGTAATAATTCTGAGGTTTTTTTCCATTTTAAAGGTTACATTTTATTTAGCCAAAACATCAGGGGAAATGGTGGAGCCCAGACAGCATCTAAGCACCCGTGCATGTACGAAATAGTTCCATTTTTGTGTTTGGCTTTACAATTTCAAGCCTTTTCTTGTGAAGGTTGTAATAAACAGAATTTTAAGGTTTAGCCACTCTGGAAAAAAATTAAATAGAAGTGGAGAGTGTGAAAACTAAATAAAATTATTCTTACCAAATCCAGTCGAAGGGTTTTTTTTTTTAGTCTGCTTTCGCTTTTTAACAAGTATGGTAGCAATATTTATGAGGGTTTTTTTTTTCGATTTTAAAGACTACATTTTATTTACCTAAAACATCAGGGGAAATGGTGGAGCCCAGACAGCACCTAAGAATGCAAAAATTATTAAATTTTTGTGATTGGCTTTACAATTTCATGCCTTTTCATGTGAAGGATGTAATAAACAGGTAGAATTTTAAGGTTTAGCCATTCTGGAGAGAACCTAAGACCAATTAAATAGAAGTGAAGAGTGTCAAAACTAAACACAATTATTCTTACCGAATCCAATTGAAGGTTTTTGTTTTTTTTGTCTACTTTTGCTTTTTAACAAGTATGGTAGTAACAATTTTGGGGGTTTTATCCATTTTAAAGACTACATTTTATTTACCTAAAACATCAGGGGAAATGGTGGAGCCCAGACAGCATCTAAGAATGTAAAAATGATTAAATTTTTGTGACTGGCTTTACAATTTCATGCCTTTTCATGTGAAGGATGTAATAAACAGGCAGAATTTTAAGGTTTAGCCATTCTGGAAAGAACCTAAGACCAATTAAATAGAAATGAAGAGTGTCAAAACTAAATAAAATTATTCTTACCAAATCCAATCGAAGGTTTTTTGGGTTTTTCTGTCTACTTTCGCTTTTTAACAAGTATGGTAGTAATAATTCTGGGGGTTTTATCCATTTTAAAGACTACATTTTATTTACCTAAAACATCAGGGGAAATGGTGGAGCCCAGACAGCACCTGTGCATGCACAAAATGGTTTAATTTTTATGTTTGACTTTGATATTTCATGCAAAAAAAAAAAAAAACTTTTAGGTGTTTTTTCTCCTTCCAAACAGAAATGTAGACTTTTCTTTGGAACACATCTCATTAAATTAAAAATACTGGTTCTTTTTCTCTGCTCCAGCGGTATAATCAGGGGCTGCAGATGAAAAATAGCCAGTAGGTATTAGGCTAGCTCTGGTACATTTACAGCAATGTGAATTAATGTCCCTGTTAAATAAACCAATAAATAAATAAACATAAATTCACACCAGTTTGATACGAAGCAAAACAGCTGATCAAACTGCTCCTGAATCCCACTGAGCAGACATTCACAATAAAAGAAGTCAGACTGAATGAGTGTAATAACTCTAGGCAGCAGTTCTACACCTCTATCCTGTTCCGACAATCACCAATAAACACAAATTCATGAGAAGAAGCAGGAGTAACTCAGGGCTCTAATAAAGTGTACTGGCAGGTCTTCACATACGAGGCTAAACCAGTGCATTGATCAGTTTCACTTTGACTTCTTGCAGTGTTTATGTTTTCAGCTCACCTCCTCTCACGTCCGAGTTCAACACATTGTGACGTTGGTGCAGTTTTAGTCTCCTCTGACGCTTAAATCAGCACAGTCATCCTAAAAACACAATAACATTCTATTAAACAGCTGTAATGTGCACTGTGAGCACCTTCCCTCTCTACTGTTATGTAATCTACCGTATGTTAACAGCCCGGACTCAGCGCAGCTCCATTAGTCTGTTGATAACAATATAATAACATTATGTTCATCACATTGTCATGTTGCTTATCAGTGACGCAAAACAAGATTACACAACTAAATGTGGCGCTGAAACGCCAACGCTATCAAAATATTGATGTAGGACGCTTCAACTTGACACAAACCGTTATGATGAGGGTTCAGCTGGTTTGAATCAACATAAAACATCAAAATAGAGTTGATCCAACTCCTCTAGCTGACTGTAAACAGATGTGTGATGCAACTAGGGCTGGGCAACCTCACAAGATCATGATCAATCTTCCAAATCCAAATGAATTTTTCTCTCTATTTAAAGCTGCATATGACTTCAATCACCAATTTTTCATCAAATCTGTAAAACCTAAGTCATAGCCTAAGCCAGTCTTTCCCAACCAGTGTGCTGTGAGAAGTCATCAGGTGTGCCATGGAAAATTATCCAATTTCACCTGATCGCAACTGTACGCCAGCAGTGTGATATAGATAATTACAACAGCACGGACCGATGATCGACTCTACAACAACAGTCTCCTGTTTCCTGTTGCAAAATAAAAATAAAAGTGAACCGGCCCTGATGCAGTGCGTGTCAACACAATGTACGCACTGTCCCATGTGATTAGAGGTGTGTATTGGCAAGAATCTGGCGATACAATACAAATCACAATACTAGGAACTAGGGATGTAATAATATGATAATTTCACATCACGGTTATTGTGACCAAAATTATCACGGTTATTATTATTATTGCGGTATTATTGAAATTGTGCTCAAAATGTTTAAAAAGTATTAATACACACACTGAAATAATTTAACCAAGTTGTATTTTGGAAAAAAAAAAAAAGTAAACAAAATACTTGGCACAATGTACCTTCTGTTGCAGAAACATTCAAATATTAACCCTTAGTGGTCTGAGCCTATTTTGTCCGTTTTTCAGTCCTTTTGATTTTGCCTTTATATACTATATAAACAAATGTTTACTATAGCCATGTTTGGGATCTTTTTTTTTCAGCACAACTTCATCTATATCTTCTGCCTATTATTATTTCACTTTAACCTACTATAAAAACATAAAAATATGTAAAATCCGATTTGAAACATTTATATACTTCTGCAAAAAGTAACACACAAATGTTTAACGAACCTTTTCAAAGACTTTCAAAGTGAATATTGGTTCCAAATATTAGGTATTTACAATTAAAATTATAATAAATTAAAACTATACTCAAATATTCAACATAAAAGCATAGCTTTACATAGGGTTTTTTTCCTCTAAACGTGCGGTAATCAAACACGGTTATCATGATAATTAGAATTTAAACGGTAATACTAACCGTTGCCAATTTTACCGCGATTTATCGTTATACCGGTAATCATTACATCCCCACTAGGAACACGATACGATATATCACAATACATCATGATACTGTTAAAATGGCAACTTTTTTTTGTTTCTTTTTTTAAATGATTATTTCCTTGAAGAATTGAATTACACCAGAAATCTGCACAAATACTAAACAAACTTTTATTTTATCACAACAGGATCTAATGCTATATCACAAAATGTTCCTGTGTTACAACTTAAATTATATTTTACAGACATTACAGTTTAAGATCCTGTTCAAATGTTCGTATTCTATTAATTCATAACTAAAATCATAACATTATCACATCTGTCATGTTTAACCTCTGACAGAAAATTGCCTAAATCATATATAAATTAAAAATAACCTTCTGATATCTTCACAACTAACTTATGAGTAACAGAAAATTTAAGCTTGATAAAAACAGTGACTTGATTTATGTTTTGATCCACATTGATATTGTCTGCTATGAAAAAAAACACTTTTGTGATATGATTTTTTTTTTCCATATCGCCCAGCCCTAATTCACACCCAAAGAATCCGCATAAAACTGTAATAACATTGGCACATGAAAAATGCTCCATGTGTAAACAGGTCTAATTCAACACATCCAAACAGGAAATACAGTTTAAATGACACCTGTCAACATCAGAATAAGGTTATAATCTAATACTGAACAATTCTCATCCTTGCTTTGGATTGTTTTAACACTACATGGGTAACTAATGAACAAAATGCTTTAAAAATGTTTGGTCATGTGGTGTAAATTTTAGTCATTTTACCTTTTTTATATGAGTAACTTCTTGACAGATTTTACTCCTGTTGTGAATTAACCTTGATCTACTCCCAACAAATTCATCAGTGCTGAAAGGCTTTTGTATTGAATTTCTACAGAAGGCTTAACTACAGGTGGTCTAATCATGATTTCCAAAGCTTGTTTCCTTTTCCACTGATGCTGCTCTTGAATGAGACAATGTAAGAATCTAATCATTTAACATTTAACAGCCAAACAAAAAACAGAGAAATGAAAAGCTAGTGTTTGTCTCGGTCCACCAAAGACAAACAGGCTTTCACAGAGACAATGACAGACATATTTTCAGTGAAAGCAGCTCAACAAAGGGTGTTATCTGTTAAAATAGGATTCTTATGCAAAACCACAGTTATCTAGTCACACTAAAATGCAAATGAGCAGGATTTAACAACAGTGTGACTCAATAACTTCAGACAAACACAAAAGCACTGCCACAAAGCCACAAAAAAAGCACAAGCAACAAAAGAAAAATGACAATACATTTCTTACCTTCATGTAGTTATTAATCCATGGACACATTTATCTTCCTCCAGACTGTCTTTATATTTTCTCCTCAGATTACTTTTAATCATCCTCGGTGCAGAAAACATCCTGTTGTTTACCTAATGTTGCTAGCTTTAGCTTTAGCTTCTTTACTGCTGTTTATTATAATTTTTTCGCCTCGTCACGTTTCCTTTCCAGGTCCAGGACTTTGTTTTCTGTCTCTGCATCTCTTCTTCCACTTCCACTCACTTCCAAACATTCGCTTTTTTTCATCTGTTGACACTCATTAACCGGATAATTATAATTAATCACCTTTTTCCACCTGCGGAGCTATTTGACGCAGGTGCGGCAGATTAGAACTGACGCGGACTTTCATGGTTTCAGTCAGAATTTGCGGTCTATTTCGGAGAAAAACTGACCTTTCTGGAAATATTAGATAGAGGTGTTCTAACTGTGCCCTTCTGGGTTGTTGGACAACATTTTATCTCGATAAAATTGTATAAAATATGCGTAGTTTAGTTTTCAGTTAAGCTAGTTTATACTCAACCAAACTCTAATACGCCAAACCCAAAAGTGGGCGGGACATTAGCTAAATTAAGTAGACGGCTTTATTAAAAACGTTTTACTGATTGGATATTTTCTGTTGCCAATCATTTATTACTCCTTCTGCATTGCTGAATGAGCTCAGATTACATTTTAATAACAATAATACAAGAAATAAAACCTAATTCTGTAAACCTGATATTAGTCACAATCATATGCAGGCGAACTTTTAAAACATTTAAAGGTTTTAAAAGCAAGCTGTAAAAATATTATAAATTAAAATTATATTCTACGTTCGAAGATGGATAAAATCGGCAATGACGGAAACGACCAAAATGTCACATCCGGTAAGAGCCGAGAGGGAAAATGAACCGGTCTCTGTTTATTTTTGTTAGATATATTGTTTTTTTTGTTTTGTTTTGTTTTGTTTTGTTTTGGGTTTTTTTTTGGGGGGGGGTTATATACTATTTTTGTCTATTTTGTTTTGTGTCTTTAAATCTATGCATTTTTTCTCAAATTTACTTGTTCAAATGGTTTTTCTTTTTGACATCGTGATGTTTGTTCAAAATTTATGTCTTGTATACTTAAATATTTTCAATTAAAAAAAAACATAAAAATGAAAAAGTAAATAAATAAATAAATAATCCAGTCTCTGCCAATAGCCATAATGCTGAACCACTGTTTTTACATTAAAAAAAAAAACACATTATTTTAAATATAAATGTAAAGCAGATTCTTGTTTTGAATTATTACACCCACTTACAAACATGTAGTTCTCAGCGTCTAAAAAATGTATGTGATATGCATGAAGACTGCAAAAATTATTAATAAATTTAAGAACAAAAAGCACATAAAATGCACGCAGCAGTTTCTAAGAGTTAATGTGTGTTTTAATAAAAATATAATGGGTGGATTTATGGAAAAAGTGTTATGGAATCAGTAAAAATATGTGTTTGAAAGTGTAATATATTTTTAAAAGGATGGATGATAGATAAAAGTGAATATTTGATTGATCTTGTCATAATCTATATGATAAATGCTGTTATAATCTGATGTTTTTATGGGTAGACATTATTCAGATATGTGACACTTGTTTTATGTGCACATATATGTCACGTGGGACAGTGCGTACGTTGTGTTGGCAGGTTTTGACACATGTTCTGTTCAACATGGACACAGTGTGTACATTTTTTATGACTCCAACACATGATTGACACAGTACATGTGTTCCATCCTGGAGGAGGCAGCTCGTGTCTATCACAAAATAAATATTCCACATATTTTAGATGGAAGGCAGCACAAGGAAGGCCCTAAAACTAACACAAAATTATGAATGAAATATGTTTTTCTGTTTTTGAGTCGTACATTTTATCTTTCCCTGATGGAGAGACATGTAATTTATATATTTGTTATTTGTTTTTTTACAATATTTATCTACGGTATAATCTTATGTATTTTGAATCCAATATATATGTTTTAATATGTGGGTTTAATGTCTGATGAGTGTAGGTGTGAATAAACATGACCCTCAGTCTGTTTACTGTTTGCTTAAGCCCCTGAATGCAGACTACTGTATATTATTAGTTTCTTTCTTCTTTTCTCTGTTTTTGCTTCTTTTTTGATTTATATGTTGAAATTAATCCTTCAGTGTAGATTTAATACTCACCAGTATGCAGTAAAAAATAACTTCAGTTATGATTCACAAGAATTCACCTCCTTCTGAGATGAAGGTTTTTGAAGGCTGTAAGAAAATACACAGTACATGTAGTATATAGTACAGATACTACAGACAGTATATAGTACAGATACTACAGACAGCATATAGTACACATACTACAGACAGTCTACAGTACAGATACTACATACAGTATATAGTACAGATACGACATACAGTATAAAGTACAGATACTACATACAGTATATAGTACACATACTACAGACAGTCTACAGTACAGATACTACATACAGTATATAGTACAGATACTACAGACAGCATATAGTACACATACTACAGACAGTCTACAGTACAGATACTACATACAGTATAAAGTACAGATACGACATACAGTATAAAGTACAGATACTACATACAGTATATAGTACAGATACTACATACAGTCTATAGTACAGATACTACATACAGTATATAGCACAGATACTACATACAGTATATAGTACAGATACTACATACAGTCTATAGTACAGGTACTACATACAGTCTATAGTACAGATACTACATACAGTATATAGCACAGGTACTACATACAGTATATAGTACAGATACTACATACAGTCTATAGTACAGGTACTACATACAGTCTATAGTACAGATACTACATACAGTATATAGCACAGGTACTACATACAGTATATAGTACAGATACTACAGACAGTCTATAGTACAGATACTACATACAGTATATAGTACAGATACTACATACAGTCTATAGTACAGGTACTACATACAGTCTATAGTACAGATACTACATACAGTATATAGCACAGGTACTACATACAGTCTACAGTACAGATACTACAGACAGTCTATAGTACAGATACTACATACAGTATATAGTACAGATACTACATACAGTCTATAGTACAGATACTATAGACAGTATATAGTACAGATACTACATACAGTCTATAGTACAGATACTACATACAGTATATAGTACAGATACTACATACAGTCTATAGTACAGATACTACATACAGTATATAGCACAGATACTACATACAGTATATAGTACAGATACTACATACAGTCTATAGTACAGATACTACATACAGTATATAGCACAGATACTACATACAGTATATAGCACAGATACTACAGACAGTCTATTGTACAGATACTACATACAGTATATAGTACAGATACTACATACAGTCTATAGTACACATACTACAGACAGTATATAGTACAGATACTACAGACAGTATATAGTACAGATACTACAGACAGTCTATAGTACAGATACTATATACAGTCTATAGTACAGATACTACAGACAGTATATAGTACAGATACTACATACAGTCTATAGTACACATACTACAGACAGTATATAGTACAGATACTACAGACAGTATATAGTACAGATACTACAGACAGTATATAGTACAGATACTACAGACAGTCTATAGTACAGATACTACATACAGTATATAGCACAGATACTACATACAGTATATAGTACAGATACTACATACAGTCTATAGTACAGATACTACATACAGTATATAGCACAGATACTACATACAGTATATAGCACAGATACTACATACAGTATATAGCACAGATACTACAGACAGTCTATTGTACAGATACTACATACAGTATATAGTACAGATACTACATACAGTCTATAGTACACATACTACAGACAGTATATAGTACAGATACTACAGACAGTATATAGTACAGATACTACATACAGTCTATAGTACACATACTACAGACAGTATATAGTACAGATACTACAGACAGTCTATAGTACAGATACTACAGACAGTATATTGTACAGATACTACATACAGTCTACAGTACAGATACTACAGATAGTATATAGTACAGATACTACAGACAGTATATAGAACAGATACTACATACAGTATATAGTACAGATACTACACACAGTATATAGTACAGATACTACAGACAGTATATAGTACAGATACTACAGACAGTATATTGTACAGATACTACATACAGTCTACAGTACAGATACTACAGATAGTATATAGTACAGATACTACAGACAGTATATTGTACAGATACTACATACAGTCTATAGTACAGATACTACAGACAGTATATAGAACAGATACTACATACAGTATATAGTACAGATACTACACACAGTATATAGTACAGATACTACAGACAGTATATAGTACAGATACTACAGACAGTATATTGTACAGATACTACATACAGTCTACAGTACAGATACTACAGATAGTATATAGTACAGATACTACAGACAGTATATAGTACAGATACTACATACAGTCTATAGTACAGATACTACATACAGTATATAGTACAGATACTACAGACAGTCTATAGTACAGATACTACATACAGTCTATAGTACAGATACTACAGACAGTCTATAGTACAGATACTACATACAGTCTATAGTACAGATACTACATACAGTCTATAGTACAGATACTACATACAGTCTATAGTACTGTACTTCTGTAATTCTTCTCTGTATTTTTCATTTCCCAGTAAAAGTCTGTTCTTTTTTCGTATTTCCTTCTCTGATCATGTAAATATTCCTAAAAGCTCAAAGTGAATTCAAACATTATTATATCAGAATAAAGAAAAAAAAGACTTGAATGTCATTAAATGAAGTGTCCTCTGTTCAATAACATGTTTTTCCAGTTGAATCAGTCAGACCTGACTGTGTGCAGTCGTATATGAACTGTTATATAAAGTGTTTCCTGTTGAACGTATGCATTAGAACACACGTACACACACTGTAGAGGAACCACTGTCAGTGTGTAAATAATCATAGTCTGTGTGTGTATGTGTGATAAAACAGGCCCATTTCTACGTCTTTGTAAGCGTACAGCTGCAGTTTACCGTCGTCAGAAAATGCAGGCGTTTGGCAGAGTGGCATTTGAAAACAGTGCAGTTCCATCAGTCAGACAGCTGGTGAAGGAGCGCTTTATGTTTTAACAGCATTTAAATAACATCTCAGACAAAATCCACCCCGAGACTCCATAAGTGTGGCTTTGCATAAACCCTCCTTCAAGAGATAATGAAACACTGTCTGCTGTCGCACAAAATGTGTTTTTTCTCTGTCAAATAATACTGTTCTCTGGGTTCTTTAGTGAATTCAGACAGAAACATCCAGATAAACAAAAGCAGAAGCAGATGGAGGGGGTGTGTTCAGTGGGTCTGACACTAAAGACTTCCACTGTTAAATATGGGACTGTTTCTGTCCTGGTTTATACTCACTTTTGTTCATCTGGTGTTGAAGTGGATCTGTGTATTTACTGGAGGAGCACTTTATGACCCCGCCCCCAAAGAGGAGGAAAGGGGTGTGGTTTTAGGTTCTGTTTGTTTGTTTGTTTGTTTGTTTGTTTGTTTGTTTGTTTACACTTCAGCAGCAAAACTATTGGTTGAATCAGACCAAACTGGGTTTACAGATTCCCAGTGGTCCAGAACAGATGTGGAAACATTTGGGGAAATGTCGGTAAAAGTGACAATTTTTTTAGGAATTTAAAAAAAAAAAAAAAATCTGTTACTTAAAATGGGCCAAATTTTAAAGGTCTAGTTCCTTTCCTTCTTTCCTTCCTTTCATCCTTCCCTTTGTCTTCATTCTCTCCATCCTTCCCTCTTCTGTCTTTCTTCCGTCCTTTTTCTTGTTGTGTTCCTTCATTCTTCATTCCTTCCTTCTTTTGTTCTTCTGTCTCTCTCCTCTCCCTTCCCTCCTTTCCTTCTTTCCTTCCTTTCATTCTTCCTTTCATCCTTCCTTTTGTCTTCATTCAGTTCATCCCTCTCTCTTCTGTCTTTCGTCCTTCTTCCTTTTTCCTGTTGTCTTTCTTCATTCTTCATTCCATTTTTCTTTTCTTCCTTTCATCCTTCCCTTTGTCTTCATTGAAGTCCTTCTTTCCTTCTCTCTTCTGTCTTTCTTTTTTCTCTTACTTTCTTCCTTCTTTCTCCCCTCTCCCTTCCATCCTTTCCTTCTTTCCTTTCATCCTTCACTTTGTCTTCATTCACTCCATCCCTCCCTCCTCTGTCTTTCATTCTTCTTTCTTTCTTCCTTCCATTTTCTCATTGTCTTTGTTCTTTCTTTCTTTCTTTCTTTCCATCCTATCATCCTTCCTTTTGTCTTCATTCAGTCCATCCTTCTCTCTTCTGCCTTTCTTTCTTCCTTCTTCTTGCCTTTTTCCTGTTTTCCTCCTTCATTCTTCATTCCATTCTTTTTTCCTTCCTTTCATCCTTCTCTTTGTCTTCATTCACTCCATCCCTCCCTCCCCTATCTTTCTTTCTTCTTCCTTCCTTTTTCTCGTTGTCTTGCTTCATTCTTCATACCATTTTTCTTTCCTTCCTTTCATCCTTCCTCTAGTCTTCATTCACTCCATCCTTCCCTCTTCTGTCTTTCATTCTTCCTTCCATTTTTCCCGTTGTCGTCCTTCTTTCTTCATTTCATTCTTCTTTCTTTCATTCCTCCCTTTATCTTCATTCACTCATCCATCCCTCTTCTGTCTTTCTTCCTTCTGTCATGTCTGCTCCCAGACTGTGTCTGTCTTTTCTGTTTTCTCTGTCATTTCCTGTTTTATTTTGTTCAGTTTCCCTCTTGTGTCATGTCTGGTGTTTTTACTTCCCCTCCTTGATTGTTTCACCTGCTCCTGATTACCTGACTCCTCCCTGATTATCTCCACCTGTGTCCAATTGTCTTCCCTCCCTCTTGTGTATTTAAACCCTGTGTTTTCCCCTGTTCCTTTGCCAGTTTGTGTTCTACCTTTGTGTGCTCACTTACCAGCGTTTTTGGATACCTGTCAGTCTGTCTGCCCGTTCTTGACCCGTTTTGCCTTCCGACCACCGATTCTGCCTGTTCCTCGTCTGCCTGCTCGTCTGGTTCTGACCTGGTTCGTACTTCGACTTCTGATTCTGCCTATTCCCTGATTACCTCAGCCTCCAACGTGTTACCTTGTGTTTTGACCCTCGCCTGGACCTTGACCTCGGGGTGTTGACGGGAATCCTCCGGCTCGGCCGTGCTGACCATCCATATTCCCCGTTCACAGCCCGGAGGAAGAGTCCAGTATCACACGCCTTCACAGACGTGTTAATTATTTTGTGCTGTGTTTTTCCTACTGTGATTGTGTTTAATAAACACTCTCAATTGGTCATCTGTGTTCTGGTCTTGCATTTGGGTTCAGCCTTTGTACTAGTCCCATTACACCTTCATTCTTTCTCTCTTCCCTCCTTCTTCTCTTTCTTTCATCTTTTCCTTTGTCTTCATTCAGTCTATCCATCCTTCTTCTGTCTTTCTTTCTTCCTTCTTTCTCCCCTCTCCCTTCCCTCCTTTCCTTCTTTCCTTCCTTTCATCCTTCCTTTAGTCTTGGTTCAATCCATCCCTCCCTCCTCTGTCTTTCTTCCTTCCTTTCTTCTTCCTGCCTTTTTCTTGTTGTCTTGCTTCATTCTTCATTCCATTCTTCTTTCCTTTCATCCTTCCTGTAATCTTCGTTCACTCCATCCCTTCCTCCTGTTTTTCTTTCCTTCCTTTCATCCTTCCTTCAGTCTTCATTCACTCCATCCCTCCCTCCTCTGTCTTTCTTTCTTTCTTTCTTCCTTTTTCTCGTTGTCTTGCTTCGTTCTTCAATCCATTCTTCTTTCCTTCCTTTCATCCTTTAGTCTTTGTTCACTCCATCCCTCCTCCTCTGTCTTTCTTTCTTTCCTTCCTTCCATCCTTCCTGTAGTCTTCATTCACTCCATCCCTCTCTCCACTGTCTTTCTTTCTTTTTTCTTCCTTCCTTTTTCTCGTTGTCTTGCTTCGTTCTTCAACCCATTCTTCTTTCCTTCCTTTCATCCTTCCTGTAATCTTCGTTCACCCCTCCCTCCCTCCTCTGTCGTTCTTTCTTTTCCCTCTCTTTCTTTCCTATCAAAGCCGATAACACCCATCATATAAATTCCCAGTATAAAAGCCTGACCTAATAAAACTGGCAGACATCATCCATTACAGCTGCTCTTTCACACTCTTGACAGCTACAGAAACAAAAACACTTCTTTAATCTCTCACTGGAACATTCTGGTACATTTCTGAACCTACAACTTCCACAGTTTATCTCATATGAACGTGGATCAAACAGGAACCTGGACTTTTTATGGGGCTTTGAATTTGTTATCTTTTGTGCAGGATACATTTAAGTTCAATGCTTAACTTATCTATTTATTTTATTATTGTAACTTATTTATATATTGAACACATAATCATTCATTTCCCATGAACCCTTGCTGTCTCACCCATAGAGGTCCTTTAACCATTAAAGTGTGTAATGTCCATAGTACTCTAGCAATGACAAAACATTTTTTTAATAGTTTGTTTTTAACATTTTACATGTTTTTGTATTTCATCAACTTGAGCCATGAACAAAAATACCAAATACTTAATAACTGTCATATGTTTAACCCTTTAAATGCCATGTTTGTAATGGAAACAAACCGTATTTTTATGCAAAAAACACACTTTTTTTTTTTTTTTTATCTACTACTTTTTTTTTTCCATCCTGGCACATGTCAACAATTAACACTAACATTGGTTCATATACATTATTATTTTTGGGTCTAGGTCAAATGTTAAATGCTAAATTTATCATTGTATATTTGTACTCACTTGGTAGAAGGGTGTTAGTGTAGGAATTTAACCCTGTTTATTATGGGATGATTTTAGTGGATGGACCAGAATCTTAAAAAGTCATGCAATAATGTACGACTTTAGAATGTGACCTAATATAAAATTGTGAAAAATAATATGACCTTGTATAACATAAAGTGTAAAGTATCCATAATATGCTCCTCCAGATACAAGAAGGTTAATTTTTGCGTATTTTGATGATAATTTTCCCAATTTTTTGTATTAATGTATTAATTTCCTTAATGAGTGTCTTTGTTTTGTTCTTCATTTTACTCATTTTTGTTCATTTTGTTGCCGGATCTAATCATTTTCTTTGTTGTATTTCTTAATTTTTGTTCATTTTGTTGCTGAATCTAATCATTTTCTTTGTTGTATTTCTTCATTTTTGTTCATTTTGTTGCTGAATCTCATCATTTTTTGTTGTATTTCTTCATTTTTGTTCATTTTTGTTCATTTTATTACTGAATTTCATCATTTTTTTGGTTGTATTTCTTAATTTTTGTTCATTTTGTTGCTGAATCTCTCATTTTCTGTATTTCTTCATTTTTGCTCATTTTTTTTCATTTTACTACTGAATCTCATCATTTTCTTTGTTGTATTTCTTCATTTTTCTTCATTTTGTTGCTGAATCTCTTCATTTTCTTTGTGTTTCTTCATTTTTGCTCCTTCTAGTTCATTTTGTTGCTGAATTTAATTATTTTCTTTGTTGTATTTCTTCATTTTTGTCCATTTTATTACTGAATCTCATCATTTTGTTTGTTGTATTTCTTAATTTCTGCTCATTTTGTTGCTGAATCTCTTCATTTTCTTTGTTGTGTTTCCTCATTTCCACTCATTTCCTCCAAAGTGTGCATCAAATGCTCACCTGGAAGGTTAAAAACTGAGGTAATAGCGATGCTTTTGCAGCCACAGCTCCTGTATTTACAAAGCAAACGCTGAAGGTTGAAGTAAATGTGTTTTTTGTGTCCCGGTCTCAAACCCAGCAGCCGTTTGATCAAGTTGACATTTAGTCTGAACACAGAGGTCACCGCAGAGCCTCGGCAGATTGGAAATAAATGAGTTTTAAGATGGTGTTCGCTCCATGTTTCTCAACAGTCGCATGTCATTGTGCACAGAAAACATCCCAGACCAGTGTTCGATTAGTGGAAGTCATACAGCGCCGTTTCCCTTCGCTCCAGAATAAAAAACCTCACATTTTTCTGTTTGGGTTTTCAGTAGATTTTCCTTTTCCTGGTGTAAAAACCCTTCAATAATCGGCAGAAACATGGGTTTAGCTGCTCATTGTAGGTGCATGAAGCTGTAGAAACGATAGCGGCTCATCCACTTTTTGGACTTTCTTTGTTCGCGTCGTTCCAAACAGGTGCAGAAGAGATTAACACTGAATTTTAAGGGATTTATTCAGATTATTTGTGCGAAGCTGCTAATGCTCAG
The DNA here is from genome assembly GCF_902148855.1 of Sphaeramia orbicularis. NCBI lineage: Eukaryota > Metazoa > Chordata > Actinopteri > Kurtiformes > Apogonidae > Sphaeramia > Sphaeramia orbicularis. The sequence goes on along the minus strand of NC_043979.1, from coordinate 47,858,334 downwards.
TAGGATACGGGCTGACTTTAATCTACCTCATCTTCTGCAGAAAGAGCTGTTTACACGCCCGGCGGCGCGTCGGGAGACCAAACGTATTCTACGATGATTTATTTTCTCTGTTAAGAATTAATAAGTCATGTTAACCCTGAGTACTGACGATAAACCAGGACAGAAAAAGAATGAAAAAGGAAAAAAAAACAGAGTCCAAGCCTTGAAAACAGAAGAAGGGTTGGACTGGACGTTAGTCACATTTAGATCTATATTAATGGGGTCGTCTGTTCTGTACACAACTGAGGAAACACCTGTAATCTGTGGGGTGTTCAGGGCTGAAATGATTAGACCTAGTTATCTGGTAGTTTGGACTCATTTTTGTTCATTTTGTTTTCTGTCTGTCTTTTACCCTTCCTTCCCTGTCTCCTCCTCCTTCTTTCTTTCTTTCTTTTCTTTCTTTCTT